>NC_092096.1:63181277-63481277 GCF_045679555.1 Salvelinus alpinus | reverse complement strand
CCCGAGCCTTACGAGGCTAACACAGTGTCCAAAGAAGGGCCAGATGTATACAGAACGTTGTCATCTGCCTAAAGGTGGCATCGTTGATATATACAGAGAAAATAGTCGGCCAGAGAATTGAACCCTGTGGTACCCCCATAGAGACTGCCAGAGGTCCGGACAACAGGCCCTCCGATTTGACACACTGAACTCTATCTGAGAAGTAGTTGGTGAACCAGGCGAGGCAGTCATTTGAGAAACCAAGGCTGTTGAGTCTGCCGATAAGAATATGGTGATTGACAGAGTCGAAAGCCTTGGCCAGGTTGATGAAGACGGCTGCACAAGTACTGTCTTTTATCGATGGCGGTTATGATATTGTTTAGGACCTTGAGCGTGTCTGAGGTGCAACCATGACCAGCTCGGAAACCGGATTGCACAGCGGAGAAGGTATGGTGGGATTCGAGATAGTCAGTGATCTGTTTATTTACTTCTTATGGCTGCAGGGGCAGTATTTAATAGCTTGGATGAAAGGTGCACAGAGGTGCCCAGAGTAAACGGCCTGCTCCTATGTCATAGTTGCTAATATATGCATATTATTAGTAGTATTGGATAGAAAATACTCTGACGTTTCTAAAACTGTTTGAATTATGTCTGTGAGTATAACAGAACTCACATGGCAGGCAAAAACCTGAGAAGTTCCACTTCCTGTTTGTATTTTTTCTGGGGGTGCCAGATTTTCAACCAAGCTCTCATTGAAATTACAGCGAGATATTGATGAGTTTTCACTTCCTACGGCTTCCACTAGATGTCAACAGTCAATAAAATGTTGTCTGATGACTCTAATGTGAAGGGGGGCCGAAGGAGACAGGAATTAGTGACCACTGCCAGGAGATGATCGCGCATTGAAGAGGCGCGTTCACGTGAGAGGGAGCTTCGTTCCATCGGTCAACTGAATTCGATTAAATTCTCCGTTTGGAACGTTATTCAAGATATATGTTAACAACATTCTAAAGATTGATTCAGTACATCGTTTGACATGTTTCTACTGACTGTAACGGAACTTTTGGACATTTCGTCACGTTATAGTGGACGGTAGTGGACGCGCTTTGTGTTTGGCGTTTGGTAAACATGTCCAAAGTAGCTAATTGGACATAAATAACGGACATTATCGAACAAATCAAGCATTTATTGTGGACCTGGGATTCCTAGGACTGCATTCTGATGAATTCATCAAAGGTAAGGAAATATTTATCATGTATTTTCTGGTTTCTAATTTCTAATTTGGCTATTGTTCTGAGCTCCGTCTCAGATTATTGCATGGTTTATTTTTCCGTAAAGTTTTTTTGAAATCTGACACAGCGGTTGCATTAAGGAGAGGTATATTTATAATTCCATGTATATAACTTGTATTATCATCTACATGTATGATGAGTATTTCTGTTGAAACGATGTGGCTATGCAAAATCACTTGTTTTTGCAACTAGAGAATCTAACGCGCCATTGTAAACTCAGATTTTTTTATATAAATATGAACTTAATCAAACAAAACATGCATGTATTGTGTAACATGAAGTCCTATGAGTGTCATCTGATGAAGATAATCAAAGGTTAGTGATTAATTTTCCCTATTTCTGGTTTTTAAGAAATCTTTGTCTGGATAAATGGCTGTGCTTATTGTGGTTTTGTGGTGACCTAACATAATCGCTTGTAGTGCTTTCGCTGAAAAGCATATTTGAAATCAGACAATTTGGTGGGATTAACAACAAGATTACCTTTAAAATGATATAAAACACATCTATGTCTGAGGAATTTTAATTAATTATGAGATTTCTGCTTTTTTGAATTTGGCGCCCTGCACTTTCACTCGCTGTATAGTCATATCATCCCGGTAGCGGGATGGCAGCCATAAAAGGTTATTAACTTGGCTTTCGAAGACCTTAGATAGGCAGGGCAGGATGGATATAGGTCTGTAACAGTTTGGAACCAGGGTGTATCCCCCTTTGGGGATGACCGCGGCAGCTTTCCATTCCTTGGGGATCTCAGACGATATGAAAGAGAGGTTGAACAGGCTGGTGATAGGGGTTGCGACAATGGTGGCAGATAGTTTCAGAAATAGAGGGTCTAGATTGTCAAGCCCAGCTGACGGGATGAGGTTGATATCCTTCCAGGATACCCGGGCCAGGTCGATTAGAAATGCCTGCTCGCAGAAGTGTTTTACGGAGCGTTTGACAGTGATGAGGGGTGGTCGTTTGACCGTGGACTCGTAGCCGATACAGGCAATGAGGCAGTGATCGCTGAGATCCTGATTGAAGACAGCAGAGGTGTATTTGGAGGGCAAGTTGGTCAGGATAATGTCTATGAGGGTGCCCATGTTTACGCATTTAAGGTTGTACCTGGTGGGTTCCTTGATGATTTGTGTGAGATTGAGGGCATCTAGCTTAGATTGTAGGACCGCCCGGGTGTTAAGCATATCCCAGTTTAGATCACCTAACAGAACAAACTCTGAAGCTAGATGGGGGGCAATCAATTCACAAATGGTGTCCAGGGCACTGCTGGGAGCTGAAGGGGGGTTGGTAGCAGGCGGCAACAGTGAGAGACTTATTTCTGGAGGGATTCATTTTTAAAATTAGAAGTTCGAACTGTTTGGATATGGACCTGGAAAGTATGACATTACTTTGCAGGCTATCTCTGCAGTAGATTGCAACTCCTCCCCCTTTGGCAGTTCTATCTTGACGGAAAATGTTATAGTTGGGTATGGAAATCTCAGAATTTTTGGTGGCCTTCCTAAACCAGGATTCATACACGGCAAGGACATCGGGGTTGGCAGAGTGTGTTAAAGCAGTGAGTAAAACAAACTTAGGGAGGAGGCTTCTGATGTTGACTTACATGAAACCAAGGCTTTTTCGATCACAGAAGTCAACAAATGAGGGTGCCTGGGAAAATGCAGGGCCTGGGTTTACCTCCACATCACCGGAGGAACAGAGGAGGAGTAGGATGAGGGTGCGGCTAAAGGCTATCAAAACTGGTCGCCTAGAGCGTTGGGGACAAATAATAAAAGGAGCAGATTTTTGGGCGTCGTAGAATAGATTCAGGGCATAATGTGCAGACAGGGGTATGGTGAGGTGCGGGTACAGCGGAGGTAAGCCCAGGCACCGGGTGATGTTAAGAGAGATTGTATCTCTGGACATGCTGGTTATAATGGGTGAGGTCACCGCATGTGTGGGATGTGGGACAAAGGAGGTGTCAGAGGTATGAAGAGTGGAACTAGGGGCTCCATTGTAAACTGAAACAATGATAACTAACCTGAACAACAGTATACAAGGCATATTGACATTTGAGAGAGACATACAGCGAGGCATAAAGTAATCGCAGGTATTGATTGGGAGAGCTAGCTAAGACAGCAGGTGAGACAACAGCAGCTAATCAGCTAACACAACAACAGCAGGTAAAATGGCGATGACTAGGCAGAGAGGGTCGGATTAACTACACCCAGAGCCTGAGTTCGCGGCTGGGGCCGACAGATAAAAAATAAACAGAATGGAGTACCGTGATTAATGGACAGTCCAGCAGGCATCAGCTATGTAGCCAAGTGATCATAGTGTCCAGGGGGCAGTAGTAGATGGAACAGGGAAGCCACGGAGTAGTCGCCACTACGCTAGCACGCGGGTGACACAGTGTTTAAAGTTAGTAGCCCGGGGCTAGTAGGAGCGTCTGCTCCGATGATGGCCGGTTGAAGGCACAGCGGATGGAGTATTCGTCGGCAGACCAGTCGTGGTGGTGCGGCGGGGCGCCGTGTCGACAGAGGATCCAAGCCAGATGGCGAAAGAGGTTTTGTAGAATTTAGTTTGCTAGCCGGGAGATGCGCCTGGCTCACGGCTAACTGGTGCTAGCTTCGTGGCAGGGGCGTTAGCCACTAGCTAGCTGTGAAGATCAGAAGTAGTGGTCCAGGGATTACGGCAGGAATCCGGCGTTGTAGTGGAGAGACACTCCAATACTGGTATATTGGCGAGTATTATCCAGGCTAAAAACAGGGCTGGTATCTGTGCAGAAGGTAAAAGCCGCTAGCAGTGACCAACAATGACTAAATAGCTTGTAGTTAATTAGCTTGTTAGCTTCTGGTGGTTCTTGAATGTGTTCTAAAATTTAAAATAATAGCGATTCCATATCACATTGGGCGAGGCAGGTTACCGGAAGGTTTAATCGAATTAAAATGGAAAAGAGTGAAAATAAAATAGAAATATATTAAAAAATATATATATATAAGAAAAATACAAAAGTACACGAGAGGACGAACAAAAACACGTCTTCACTGCTACGCCATCAGATCTGAGACCAGGTTCGTTACTGATGTCACATGATTGTGTGTTCCAGGAAATATCCTGGGTCTGGCTTGATGTGGTAAAGTTCCCCTCTGTCTGATTTGAGGAAGTTATGTAAAATGTAACTAAAGCTCTGGTCAGCAGGACATGGTTCTAACTGGTACCAGTGTATCAGAGTCCTGAAGAGAGGACTTGATTACACATTATGTCTAGCTGTCTTTATCACTAAGGTAAAATGTGTCAAATATACATTAAAATAATATTAAGTTGAAACTTAAAAAATCACAACTCTAGACCTATACTGTCAATCTGCAACAAGTATTTATTTGATCATCAGAAAAGACATCTTCATTAACCAATTAAAAACATGCTGAGACTACATTTACTATGCAGTATGTAAACTATGGTCTAAATACATGTTCAATTAAAGAAAGTTACATTCCAATTAGAAAAACACATTGATACTTACAGTGCTGTGAAAAAGTATTTGTCCCCTTTCTGATTCTTTATTTTTACATATTTTTGATATTGAATGTTATCAGATCCTCAACCAAAACCTAATATTAGATAAAGTTAACCTGAGTTTCCAAGTAACATGAAATATTTATTCTTATTTTATCTATTTAATTAACAAAGTTATGCAACACCCAATCCCCTGTGTGAAAAAGTAATTGTCCCCTTTACACTCAATAACTGGTTGTTCCACCTTTAGCTCTAATGACTGCAACCAAACGCTTCCTGTAGTTGTTGATCAGTCTCTCACATTGCTGTGGAGGAATTTTGGCCCACTCTTGCATGCAGAACTGCTTTAACTCAGCAAAGCATCCCCAAACCATCACACTACCACCACCACGCTTGACAATTGAAATAATGTTTTTACTGTGGAATGCAGTGTTTGGTTATCAGACGTAATGGGACCCATTTAGTCCAAAGGTTAGAAGGAACCATGAGTTCTGCTCAGTATCAGAGAATTCTACAGGAGAATGTCAGGCCATCCGTCTGTGAGCTGATGCTGAAGAGCAGCTGGGTCATGCAGCAAGACAATGATCCAAAACACACAATCAACTCTACATGACTTCGACCGCCGAACACAGCCCGAACAAGGAGAGGGACCAACTTCGGCGGAAGTCGAGACAATGTCGCTGAGTTTAACTAGTTCTAAGTGGAAGAGTGGGCCTAAACTCTTCCATAGCGACGTGAGAGACGGATCAACAACTACAGGAAGCGTTTGGTTGGAGTTGTTGCAGTTAAAGGTGGCACAAACAGTTATTGATACATTTTTCACACATGAACAATGGGTGTTACATAACTTTGTTATGAAATAAATTAAATAAGTATGTAATTGTTGTGTTATTTGTTCACTCAGGTTCCCTTCATCTAATATTCTGTTTTCTTTGAAGATCAGATAACATTCAGCATCAAAAATATGTAAAAGTAGAGAAAATTAGAAAGGAGGCAAATACTTTTTCACAGCACTGTATATCAACATAACTACAGATAACTCATTTACAGACATGATGTGTGAAAAGTCTATCTTGAGAACACACCCTGTAATAAAACAACCAAGTCAAGAAAAACCTGTCATGATAAAACAATATTAATGTTTATAATTAAACAATTTACTTAATAAAACACATTTAATTAGGTTGAGAAAATACATCCCAGTACAGATAATTAATCTAACAAAAAAATAGAAATGTAAGGAGAACATTTTACATAACTAGAGTTCTCTCTTTGTCATCATCCTCTTCATCTTCTTCTCCTCCTCTTCTTTCTTGGGAGACCCCTCTTCCTCCTTGTGGAAGACCTTCCCATCAGGCTGCTTTTTCCATGTCACTTTGATGCCTGCAGGTAACCCCTGATCCTTCAGCTTGTTCCTTATCTGGAGAAACACAAAGACACACAGAGACCCACACTTTTATACCATCTATTGCATCTCATCTATACCGGTTGGTCATGGCCCATCCATATATTTATATGTACATATTCTTATTCCATCCCTTTAATTAGATTTGTGTGGATTAGGTAGTTGTTGTGGAATTGTTAGATTAGTTGTTAGATAATGTTGCACTGTCGGAACTAGAAGTACAAGCATTTTGCTACACTCGCAATAACATCTGCTAACCATGTGTTTGTGAAAAATGAGATTTGATTTGATTTGAATATTTCACTCTGTATTAGTCATTCTGAAGATCTACAACTACCATTCCTTCCTGCTATACTGAGACGTTCTTCACTTCAAACCTTTGACTCTATGAGGAGATGAGGCTTATATTTGACCTATTTCTCACTTGTACAATTGTGTTTTAATATACATGTGTAAATTGGAAATGTGTTTTTGGATATCCCACTCTCCCTGAGACACCCTTTGAGAGCGGGGTCACAGCCAGGGTAGAAGGTCGTCCACAACAGACTAGGACCCAGACCAGAGAGGAGGACATCCACAACAGACTAGGACCCAGACCAGAGAGGAGGACATCCACAACAGACTAGGACCCAGACCAGAGAGGAGGACATCCACAACAGACTAGGACCCAGACCAGAGAGGAGGACATCCACAACAGACTAGGACGCAGACCAGAGAGGAGGGCATCCACAACAGACTAGGACGCAGACCAGAGAGGAGGTCATCCACAACAGACTAGGACCCAGACCAGAGAGGAGGTCATCCACAACAGACTAGGACCCAGACCAGAGAGGAGGACATCCACAACAGACTAGGACCCAGACCAGAGAGGAGGACATCCACAACAGACTAGGACCCAGACCAGAGAGGAGGACATCCACAACAGACTAGGACCCAGACCAGAGAGGAGGACATCCACAATAGACTAGGACCCAGACCAGAGAGGAGGACATCCACAACAGACTAGGACCCAGACCAGACAAGAGGTTTGTACAGTTGGTATCATTGCTGAGTTGGTTCTTCATGAACAGGGTGAAACTCACCTCTTGTAAGATGGCGTCCTGAACAGCAGGATCACTGAGGTTCAGATTTTGATTCTTTGGGGTTACTTTCATTCTCACCACATGTCTCTTCAGTTGAGGTTTCTCAGGGGTCTCCACAGCTGGGCCTACAAGAGAATACAATCCCACAACGACAGTAGTGAATCATGGGGCAACATTAGAGTTCTCCTGTCATTATTATATAAGGTAGATCAGGTGGAGAATATGGTAACTTACCATAGCAGATGAAAGGATAAGATAACTCACAGGGATTATTTATCCATTTAGTTTTATCAGAATAATAAGGATGAAAAGACATCAGAGTGCAGTTATAACTCTGATCTGTTGTAGGATATCCTGGCAACCAGTTTCTGAATGAGGAGTCACTCTGGTCTGACCATCTCCAGGAGTCTTGAAACAGACCGATCCACACAGGAAGTCCCCTCACTGAAATCTTCTTCTCTATCTCTGTGTTCTCAGTCTGGTTCCTCACACTGACCAGGTCTGTGTGATACTGTCTGCAGTAACTCTGAGCATCTATCCAGGTCTTGTTCTCCTGAATTAAGACGTATGTTAGGTTGGTGTCTTGTTTTCCTGCAAAAGTCAAATGTAATAATCAATACAAATATCCAGTGAAATATAATCTACTGATCATCTATAGTACATGTTGTCATTGATTTGATAACAGATCAATAACTGATTAACAACTTAAAGTTATCATGAGTCTATGTTTCAACTCAATGGCAGCTCCAGCACTTAGAACAGGCTTCATCATTAGTATGTAAACACTCACCATCATAACAGATGAAGTGATGCTGGTCATCACAGGAGGTGTTGTGCCACAGACCAGCTGTACTCATTAAAGCACAGTTACCATTTTGGGGCGTCCCAGTGTCCCAGTTTCTGAACTCAGTCTCCCCCTTTCTGTAGAAACGTCTGTCTGCCAGAGACCAGTGCCAGTCTCCCTTCTTCAGTCCAATCCAGAACCAGTAATAACTACTGACACTGGTAATCAGCCTGTTCAGGTCCTCCATGTCATCTACTGTAGCCAGGTCAGTGTATTTCTCTCTGCAGTAACTCTGGGCATCAGTCCAGGTCATAGAGGTGCTATTGAAGTGATACTGACGAAGACATGAGGAAGGTGTGTAGAATCCTGTGAACAGAAAAATGATTTATGAGGTACATTTTCTCCATCACCTTCTCAACCCCAACCATATTATCTATGGATCTGTTAACATACAGTACACACTGGTGTGCAAACACACACACAAACACACACACACACACACACACACACACACACACACACACACACACACACACACACACTCACCTACATCCATAAACACACACACACAGCACACACACACACACACACACACACACACACACACACACACACTCACCTACATCCATAAACACACACACACACACACACACACACACACACACACACACACACACACACACACACACACACACACACACACACACACACACACACACACACACACACACACACACACACACACTCACCTACATCCATAAACACACTCACACACACACACACACACACACACACACACACACACACACACACACACACACACACACACACACACACACACCTACATCCATAAACACACACAGCATACATGACCACACTTTTCCTGTGTGGGTGTTCATTGGGTCTTTGTTGGGTTGGTGAGGGATCTTTGAGGGGCGGTAGACTTCCTTGGGTGTACAATTTTCAAATAAATCATTATTTATTCTGCGGTTATTTTGCAGTTGTCCTATTGCTATTATTTCTGTTAGCAATGAAATGTACAGTACATGTTAATAGTATCTTCTGATTATAATTATTGTCTTTATCTATTATCTTCCAAAATGTAAGTAGGTTTTTCTAGATGTCCAATAACACATTCTGATTGAATGGCTTGTCCTGCACTTTGTAAAATCCCAGGGTGCATTGAGTGAATGTTGGAAAAAGATATTGGTTCCCTTCTAAACATAAAAGTGTGAATGCAGAGAGGACTCTGTCCACAAAATAGGTGAAGTGAACTAGCAAAAGAGTTGATTCCTCATTCAAAGCCAGAGGCAGAGTGAATACAAAGAGAACAGAGTTATGTTTCTCTTAATACCACAGTTCACTTTAAACAGGACTGAGATCAGTTACTTTAAACAGGACTGAGATCAGTTACTTTAAACAGGACTGAGATCAGTTACTTTAAACAGGACTGAGATCAGTTATTTTAAACAGGACTGAGATCAGTTATTTTAAACAGGACTGAGATCAGTTATTTTAAACAGGACTGAGATCAGTTACTTTAAACAGGACTGAGATCAGTTACTTTAAACAGGACCATATGTGAAAACACCTCACAGAAATTAGTGCTCATAAATGTTACAATTTCTTAATGACTTTAGCAATATTGTATTTAACTTGTGCTAAATAAATTGTTTATACTTAAATTCCTATACATAAGAGATATATCTGAAAAATTACTATAAGGTGGTCAATACACATGGTGACAATACATAAGATCATTTTGGTGACCAAATGGACCCAATACAGACAGCTGATCCAAAGAGTCAGATTATTTCAGGAACAGTGAAGGCTGTCCTCAACAGATATGGGCTGTCCACACTGGGACACACTGGGCCAATGTCTTGGGGGTAATATGGAGCCGATTAGCTAGAACGTATCGGCCCAATGTGGGCATGTTTGCTGGGACACACACACAGTAAACTGACCTGAGATCAGCAGGGTGAGATACAACAACGTTTCCATCACTGTGAAATTCAAAGGATATATGATTAAAATGAATGCACTTCAAGGTTGCAACACTTTACCAAAGCAAACTGTCTTTCTCCTTCTTTACTGATATGATGTGACAGGACAGGTGAAGATAATGCTCCCCACATAGAGGGTTATCACCTGTTCAGAGACAGGAACAATCAGTGATTTTTAGGTTAGGTTTCTAAAGTATTGGAAGTGGGTAGTGGTGAAAAACCTCAACATAAAGTCTCCAGAGAGCCAACAAGGGTTAGAACACATGGTTGATTATTCTACACTGGAAACTTCAAATGGGGAATAAATAAAGTGTTAAATTAAAGTCGAGAAACAGGATCCCCTGAACAGGATTCCTATGGTCACACACTGCCTGACTTTAAACACAATGAAAACACAATGAAGGGTTTTGAACACAAGACAGAGGATATTACACAATTTGAGTTTGTGTTCAAAGAATTTTGGAAATGTACCATTTCATCTAAAATTGGCACCAACTTTTAAAATATTTATATTTAAATACATTTCACGACAACATAGTTGCTAGATTTCCAACATGATTATACAATCCAAAATGGCCTCACCTGTTGTTTGAAGGTAACTCTCTCTCTCTCTCCGCGTCTCTCCGGTTTTGCCCTATAAACCTTAGACTGTTCCTAATTTCTTTGAATGTGTTATTTATATACAAAAACAACTGTGACGTGACATTCATCCCACTGGATAAGGGGTTGGACAGAACCAGAGAAGGAAACAGCTAGAGAGGCGGTACAGAATATTTGCATGTGATGATGCTCTTGATCCAGAGGAGATAACCCAGTCCTCTAGACAGACATATCGCCCAGAAATTGTCTCATTGCTCAGAAAAGGACCCAACTCCTTACGTCTAAAAATGAAGGTTTGTGTGGTTTTAAGTATTGTTCAGGTCAGTGAGGCCTGAATTGAGAGTGACACTCGCAGGTAAAGCCACTTCACTAGAAGAGGGCTGGAGGTACACCACAGAGACAGGCAGTAACCCAGCTGCCCTGGTCTCAGCTCTCACTCCCTGAAAATGAGATTAACCAATAGCACCTGGGTATAAATATGTATGTTCTCAAGGTGGTTATTTTTGTTTTGCTTTGGTAAAAAGGAATAAAGTCCTACATTAACTCCTGGTTCATTGGGTGTTCTGCCCACTCTCTCCTCTGTCACTGAGTTCTCTGCCCTCTCTCTCCTCTGTCACTGAGTTCTCTGCCCCCTCTCTCTCCTCTGTCACTGAGTTCTCTGCCCACTCTCTCTCCTCTGTCACTGAGTTCTCTGCCCTCTCTCTCTCCTCTCACTGAGTTCTCTGCCCACTCTCTCTCCTCTGTCACTGAGTTCTCTGCCCACTCTCTCTCCTCTGTCACTGAGTTCTCTGCCCTCTCTCTCTCCTCTCACTGAGTTCTCTGCCCACTCTCTCTCCTCTGTCACTGAGTTCTCTGCCCACTCTCTCTCCTCTGTCACTGAGTTCTCTGCCCACTCTCTCTCCTCTGTCACTGAGTTCTCTGCCCACTCTCTCTCCTCTGTCACTGAGTTCTCTGCCCTCTCTCTCCTCTGTCACTGAGTTCTCTGCCCTCTCTCTCTCCTCTGTCACTGAGTTCTCTGCCCACTCTCTCTCCTCTGTCACTGAGTTCTCTGCCCAGTCTCTCTCCTCTGTCACTGAGTTCTCTGCCCACTCTCTCTCCTCTGTCACTGAGTTCTCTGCACCCTCTCTCTCCTCTGTCACTGAGTTCTCTGCCCACTCTCTCTCCTCTGTCACTGAGTTCTCTGCCCACTCTCTCTCCTCTGTCACTGAGTTCTCTGCCCCCTCTCTCTCCTCTGTCACTGAGTTCTCTGCCCCCTCTCTCTCCTCTGTCACTGAGTTCTCTGCCCACTCTCTCTCCTCTGTCACTGAGTTCTCTGCCCACTCTCTCTCCTCTGTCACTGAGTTCTCTGCCCACTCTCTCTCCTCTGTCACTGAGTTCTCTGCCCACTCTCTCTCCTCTGTCACTGAGTTCTCTGCCCTCTCTCTCCTCTGTCCTTGAGTTCTCTGCCCACTCTCTCTCTTCTGTCACCGTGTTCTCTTCCCACTCTCTCTCCTCTGTCACTGAGTTCTCTGCCCTCTCTCTCCTCTGTCACTGAGTTCTCTGCCACCCTCTCCTCACATTTTGGAAATCTGTGCATCCTTGACAACCTCTAATCAATGTTCAAATGCAGCACAAACAAAAAATCCTGCAAACGTACACATCACCATCTTCTCTTAGTTCGTTCTGTTAGGTGACCTAAACTGGGATATGCTTAACACCTCGGCAGTCCTACAATCTAGGCTAGATGCCCTCAATCTCACACAAATTATCAAGGAGCCCACCAGGTACAACCCTAAATACGTAAACACGGGCACTCTCATAGATATTATCCTAACCAACTTGCCCTCCAAAACACCTCTGCTGTTTTCAATCAGGATCTCAGCGATCACTGCCTCATTGCCTGCATCCGCTATGGGTCCGTGGTCAAACAACCACCCCTCATCACTGTCAAACGCTCCCTAAAAAACTTCTGCGAGCAGGCCTTTCTAATCGACGTGGCCTGGTTATCGTGGAAGGATTTGGACCTCATCCCGTCAGTAGAGGATGCCTGGTCATTCGTTAAAAGTAATTTCCTCACCATCTTAAATAAGCATGCACCATTCAAAAGTGTATAACTAAGAACAGATATAGCCCTTGGTTCACTCCAGACCTTACTGCCCTCGACCAGCACAAAAACTTCCTGTGGCGGAATGCACTTGCATCGAATTGTCCCAGCGATATGCAACTTTTCAGAGAAGTCAGGAACCAATACACGCAGTCAGTTAGGAAAGCAAAGGCTATCTTTTTCAAACAGAAATTTGCATCCTGTAGCTATAACCCCAAAACGTTTTGGGACACTGGAAAGTCCATGGAGAATAAGAGCACCTCCTCCCAGCTGCCCACTGCACTGAGGCTAGAAAACAATGTCACCACTGATAAATCCAAAATAATCTAGAATTTCAATAAGCATTTCTCTACGGCTGGCCATGCTTTCCTCCTGGCTACCCCAACCCTGGGAAAACTGCTCAGCATCCCCTGCAGCTACTTGCCCTGCAGAAACTTGCCCAAGCCTCCTAAGCTTCTCCTTCACCCAAATCCAGATAGCAGATGTTCTGAAAGAGCTGCAAAACCTGGACCCGTACAAATCAGCTGGGCTAGACAATCTGGACCCTCTCTTTCTAAAATTATCCGCCGCCATTGTTGCAACCCCTATTACCAGTCTGTCCAACCTCTCTTTCGTATCGTCCGAGATTCCTAAAGATTGGAAAGCTGCCGCGGTCATCACCCTCTTCAAAGGCGGTGACAATCTAGACGCAAACTGTTACAGACCTATATCCATTTTGCCCTGCCTTTCTAAAGTCTTCGAAAGCCACTAACCTCACTAGGGTAGGGGGCACTATTTTCACCTCCGGATGAAAAGCGTGCCCAAAGTAAACTGCCTGTGTCTCAGTCCCATAAGCTAGGATATGCATATAATTTACATTTGCATAGAAAACACTCTAAAGTTTCCAAAACTGTTAGAATAATGTCTGTGTGTATAATAGAACTGATATGGCAGGCGAGAACCTGAGAAAAATCCATCCAGGAAGTGGGATTTTTTTATTTTTGTAGTTTTCCACTGACTGCTTATACAGATTCCATTGACTTAGGACTCAAATTGCACTTCCCATGGCTTCCACTAGACGTCAACAGTCTTTAGAAATAGTTTCAGGCTTGTATTCTGAAAAATGAGGGAGAAAGACCACTTTGAATGAGTGGACCATTCAGTGTCTCAGAGGTTTTTCATGCGTGCGGCCGAGAGCACACCTTTCTTGTTTTCCTTTTATATTGACGAAGCTTTTGTCCGGTTGAAATATTATTGATTATTATGACTAAAAACAACCTGACGATTGATTATAAACATTGTTTGACATGTTTCTACAAACTTTACTGATACTTTTCAGATTTTTCTTCAGGCTGTTGTGATTGCCTTTGAGCCTGTGGATTACTGAAGAAAACGCGTGAACAAAACTGAGGTTTTTGGATATAAAGAGGGACTTAATCAAACAAAACTAAAATGTATAGAGTAAATTGGAGTCTTGTGAGTGCAACCATATGAAGATCATCAAAGGTAAGTGATTAATTTAATCACTACTTCTGACTTGTGTAACTCTTCTACTTGGCTGGTAACTGTTTGTAATGATTTGTCTGCTGGGCGCTGTTCTCAGATAATCTCATGGTGTGCTTTCGCCGTAAAGCCTTTTTGAAATCTGACACCATGGTTGGATTAACAAGAAGTTCATCTTCAAACCGATGTATAACACTTGTATGTTTTATGAATTTTTATAACGCGTATTTCTGTTTTTGAATTTGGCGCGCTGCAATTTCACTGGATGTTGGCCAGGTGGGAAGGTAGCATCCCACACCCCCTAGAGAGGTTAACAAGCAGATCACTGACCATTTCGAATCCCACCGTACCTTCTCCGCTGTGCAAGCTGGTTTCCGAGCTGGTCATGGGTGCACCTCAGCCACGCTCAAGGTCCTAAACAATATCATAACCGCCATCGATAAAAGACAGTACTGTGCAGCCGTCTTCATCAACCTGGCCCAGGCTTTCGACTGTCAATGACCGTATTCTTGTCTGCAGACTCAACAGCCTTGGTTTTTCAAATGACTGCCTCGCCTGGTTCACCAACTACTTCTCAGATAGAGTTCAGTGTCTTAAATCGGAGGGCCTGTTGTCCGGACCTCTGGCAGTCTCTATGGGTGTACCACAAGGTTCAATTCCCTGGCTGACTATTTTCTCTGTATATATCAACAATGTCGCTCTTGCTGCGGGTGATTATTGGTTCCACCTCTAGGCAGATGACACCATTCTGTATACATCTGGCCCTTCTTCGGACACTGTGTTAGCCTCTTAAGGCTCGGGGCAGTGTTCGGAAGTTCAGATGAATGACGTCCCCAAAGTAAACTGCCTGTTACTCAGACCCAGAAGCTAGGATATGCATGTAATTGGTAGCATTGGATAGAAAACACTCTGATGTTTAATAATGTCTGTGAGTATAACAGAACTGCTATGTCAGGCAAAAACCTGAGGAAAATCCATCAAAACATTTTTGGAGAGGTCACAGGCCATTTCAATGCTAGCCTATGGGAAAAACAAATCAATAGGACCCAGATTGCAGTTCCTATGGCTTCCGCTAGATGTCAACAGTCTTTTGAAAGGGTTTCAGGCTTGTTTTTTTAAATAAATGAACAAGTAGTTGTAGTTTTTCCAAGGTGTCCCTCGTTAGAAATGTAGTCTTGTTGAGCGCGTGAATGAGGTGCATGCTCTTCGTTATTTATCTTCCCTATTGAACATACTATTCTCCGTCTAAAATATGATAATTTATTTAGATATTAGAGTAGCTAAGGGTTAATTAGAAACATCGTTTGACTTGTTTGGACGATCTTTACCGGTAACTTTTTGGATCCGTTTGTATGCCTGTTGAACGAGTGGATTACTGAATCAAGCGCGCCAACTAAACTGACTTTTTGGGGATATAAAGAAGGACTTTATCGAACAAAACAACCATTCATTGTGTAGCTGGGACCCTTGGGGTTGCAAACAGAGGAAGATCTTCAAAGGTAAGTGATTTATTTTATCCCTATTTGGGATTTTGTGATGCCTGTGCTGGTTTGGAAAAGTATTTTGATGTGGGGCGCTGTCCTCAGATAATCGCATGGTATGCTTTCGCCGTAATGCCTTTTTGAAATCTGACAACGCGGTTGGATTATCAAGAAGTTAAACTTTTAAACAATGTAAGACACTTGCATTTTCATGAATGTTAAATATTACGAGTTTTGTATTTTGAATTTCGGGCTCTGCAATTTCACTGGATGTTGATGTAGTGGCACGCTACGGTTTTAACAAACCTCCAAACGAGCTTCAATGCCATACAACACTACTGCCGTTGCCTCCAACTGCTCTTAAACGCTACTAAAACTAAATGCATGCTCTTCAACCGATCGCTGCTTGCACCCGCCCTCCCGCCCGCCCGACTTGCATCACCACTCTGGACGGTTCTGACTTAGAATATGTGGACAACTACAAATTCCTAGGTTTTTGGTTAGAATGTAAACTCTCCTTCCAGACTCATATTAAACATCTCCAGTCCAAAATTAAATCTAGAATCGGCTTTCTATTTCGGCACAAAGCCTCCTTCACTCACGCTGCCAAACATACCCTCGTAAAACGTTCTATCCTACCAATCCTCGACTTCGGCGATGTCATTTATGAAATAGCTTCCAACACTCTACTCAGCAAACTGGATGCAGTCTATCACAGTGCCATCTGTTTTGTAACCAAAGAGCCATATACCACCCACCACTGCGACCTGTTTGCTCTCGTCGGCTGGCCCTCGCTACGTATTCGTCGCCAGACCCACTGGCTCCAGGTCATCTATAAGTCTCTGCTAGGGAAAGCTCTGCCTTATCTCAGCTCACTGGTCACGATAACAACCCCCACCCGTAGCATGCGCTCCAGCAGGTATATCCTTACAGTTCTCCGCCGCCAATGACCAGAACGAATTGCAAAAAGTTGGAGACTTATATCTGTCTCACTAATTTTAAGCATCAGCTATCTGTGCAGCTTACCGATCGCTGCAGCTGTACACAGCCCATCTGTAAATAGCCCTTCCAACTACCTACCTCATCCCCATAAGATTTTATTTACTTTGTTGCTCGTTTGCACACCAGTATTTCTACTTGCACATCTATCACTGCAGTGTTAATTGGCTAAATTGTAATTACTTCGCTCCTATTGCCTATTTATTGCCTTACCTCTTTACGCCATTTGCACACACTGTATTTAGACTTTTTCTATTGTGTTATTGACTTTGTGTTATTTGACTTTGTTTATCCCATGTGTAACTCTGTGTTGTTTTTTGTGTCACACTGCTCTGCTTTATCTTGGCCAGGTAGCAGTTGTAAATTAGAACTTTTTCTCAACTTGCCTACCCGGTTAAATAAAGGTGAAATTAAAATGAGGCACCAATGTGGGGGACACAGTGTTGCAGTAGTCTAGTGTGAGGGGTTATGTCAGTAGTCTAGTGTGAGGGGTTATGTCAGTAGTCTAGTGTGAGGGGTTATGTCAGTAGTCTAGTGTGAGGGGTTATGTCTGTAGTCTAGTGTGAGGGGTTATGACAGGAGAATTGGTGTTGCAGTAGTCTAGTGTGAGGGGTTATGTCAGTAGTCTAGTGTGAGGGGTTATGTCAGTAGTCTAGTGTGAGGGGTTATGTCAGTAGTCTAGTGTGAGGGGTTATGTCAGTAGTCTAGTGTGAGGGGTTATGGCAGTAGTCTAGTGTGAGGGGTTATGTCAGTAGTCTAGTGTGAGGGGTTATGTCAGTAGTCTAGTGTGAGGGGTTATGTCAGCAGTGTAGTGTGAGGGGTTATGTCAGTAGTGTAGTGTGAGGGGTTATGTCAGTAGTCTAGTGTGAGGGGTTATGTCAGCAGTGTAGTGTTAGGGGTTATGTCAGTAGTGTAGTGTGAGGGGTTATGTCAGTAGTCTAGTGTGAGGGGTTATGTCTGTAGTCTAGTGTGAGGGGTTATGACAGGAGAATTGGTGTTGCAGTAGTCTAGTGTGAGGGGTTATGTCAGTAGTCTAGTGTGAGGGGTTATGTCAGTAGTCTAGTGTGAGGGGTTATGTCAGTAGTCTAGTGTGAGGGGTTATGTCAGTAGTCTAGTGTGAGGGGTTATGTCAGTAGTCTAGTGTGAGGGGTTATGTCAGTAGTCTAGTGTGAGGGGTTATGTCAGTAGTCTAGTGTGAGTGGTTTTGTCAGTAGTCTAGTGTGAGGGGTTATGTCAGTAGTGTAGTGTGAGGGGTTATGTCAGGAGATTTGGTGTTGCAGTAGTCTAGTGTGAGGGGTTATGTCAGGGGAAAACGTTTTGCAGTACTCTAGTGTGAGGGGTTATGTCAGTAGTCTAGTGTAAGGGGTTATGTCAGTAGTCTAGTGTGAGGGGTTATGTCAGTAGTCTAGTGTGAGGGGTTATGTCAGTAGTCTAGTGTGAGGGGTTATGTCAGTAGTCTAGTGTGAGGGGTTATGTCAGTAGTCTAGTGTGAGTGGTTTTGTCAGTAGTCTAGTGTGAGGGGTTATGTCAGTAGTCTAGTGTGAGGGGTTATGTCAGTAGTCTAGTGTGAGGGGTTATGTCAGTAGTCTAGTGTGAGGGGTTATGTCAGTAGTCTAGTGTGAGGGGTTATGTCAGGATAATTGGTGTTGCAGTAGTCTAGTGTGAGGGGTTATGTCAGTAGTCTAGTGTGAGGGGTTATGTCAGGGGAAACCGTTTTGCAGTAGTCTAGTGTGAGGGGTTATGTCAGTAGTCTAGTGTGAGGGGTTATGTCAGTAGTGTAGTGTGAGGGTTTATGTCAGTAGTCTAGTGTGAGGGGTTATGTCAGTAGTCTAGTGTGAGGGGTTATGTCAGTAGTCTAGTGTGAGGGGTTATGTCAGTAGAATTGGTGTTGCAGTAGTCTAGTGTGAGGGGTTATGTCAGTAGTCTAGTGTGAGGGGTTATGTCAGGAGAATTGGTGTTGCAGTAGTCTAGTGTGAGGGGTTATGTCAGTAGTCTAGTGTGAGGGGTTATGTCAGGGGAAACCGTTTTGCAGTAGTCTAGTGTGAGGGGTTATGTCAGTAGTCTAGTGTGAGGGGTTATGTCGGTAGTCTAGTGTGAGGGGTTATGTCAGTAGTCTAGTGTGAGGGGTTATGTCAGTAGTGTAGTGTGAGGGTTTATGTCAGTAGTCTAGTGTGCGGGGTTATGTCATGTGATGTAGTCTAGTGTGAGGGGTTATGTCAGTAGTCTAGTGTGAGGGGTTATGTCAGGAGAATGAATCGGTCGGTCGGTCGGTCGGTCGGTCGGTGTGTGTGTGTGTGTGTGTGTGTGGGTGTGTGTGTTTGCAGACCAAGGTGTACTGTACTGTATGTTAATTAACAGATCCATAGAGAGTGTGGTTGGGTTGAGAAGTTGCTGGAAGAAATGTACCTCCATTAATCATTATTCTGTTATAACAGGGTTCTACACACCTTCCTCATGCCTTCATCAGTGTCACCTCATTACCAACTATATGAACTGGACTGATGCCCAGAGATACTGCAGAGAGAAATACACTGATCTGGCTACAGTAGATGACATGGAGGACCTGAACAGGTTGATTACCAGTGGCAGTGATTATGATCTGATCTGGATCGGACTAAAGAAGGGAGACTCCATGAAGTGGCACTGGTCTCTGGCAGACAGACGTTTCTACAGAAAGGGGGAGACTGAGTTCAGAAACTGGGACACTGGGACGCCCCAAAATGGTAACTGTGCATTAATGAGGACAGCTGGTCTGTGGTACAACACCTCCTGTGATGACCAGCATCACTTCATCTGTTATGATGGTGAGTGTTTACATACTAATGATGAAGCCTGTTCTAAGTGTTGGAGCTGCCATTGAGTTGAAACATAGACTCATGATAGCTTTAAGTTGTTAATCAGTTATTGATCTGTTATCAAATCAATGACAACATGTACTATAGATGATCAGTAGATGATATTTCACTGGATATTTGAATAGATTTTTAAATTTGACTTTTGCAGGAAAACAAGACACCAACCTAACATACGTCTTAATTCAGGAGAACAAGACCTGGATAGATGCTCAGAGTTACTGCAGACAGCATCACACAGACCTGGTCAGTGTGAGGAACCAGACTGAGAACACAGAGATAGAGAAGAAGATATCAGTGAGGGGACTTCCTGTGTGGATCGGTCTGTTTCAAGACTCCTGGAGATGGTCAGACCAGAGTGACTCCTCATTCAGAAACTGGACATCAGGATATCCTGATGCTTCAGGACAGAACTGTGTTGCATTGTTTTTTGAATCAGTTAATTTTGCTAAATGGATAAATCATCCCTGTGACCACAGACATTATTTCTTCTGCTATACTGGTAAATTACAATATTCTCCACTTGATCTACCTGATATTATGATGACATGAGAACTCTGTTTCCCCAAGATTCACTACTGTCATTGTTGGATTTTATTCTCTTGTAGACCCAGATGTGAAGACCACGACTGCCCCTCTGCCCACACCCACAACCACCCCTTACACCCCGACCACAACCACAACCACCACTTACACCCCGACCACACCCACAACCACCCCTTACACCCCGACCACAACCACAACCACCCCTTCCACCCCGACCACACCCACAACCACACCTTCCACCCCGACCACAACAACAACCACACCTTCCAACCTGACCACACCCACACCTTCCACCCCGACCACACCCACAACCACCCCTTACACCCCGACCACAACCACAACCACGGCTTCCACCCTGACCACACCCACAACCACCCCTTACACCCCGACCACAACCTCAACCACAGCTTCCACCCCGACCACAACCACAACCACACTTTCCACCCCGACCACAAGCACAACCACACCTTCCACCCCAACCACAACCACCCCTTCCACCCCTTCCACCCCAACCACACCTTCCACCCCTTCCACCCCAACCACAACCCAAACCACACCTTCCACCCCAACCACAACCACTCCTTCCACCCCGACCACAACCACCCCTTCCACCCCGACCACAACCACAACCACATCTTCCACCCCAACCACAACCACCCCTTACACCCCAACCACAACCACCCCTTCCACCCCGACCACAAGCACAACCACCCCTTCCACCCCGACCACAACCACAACCACACCTTCCACCCCGACCACAACCACAACCACGCCTTACAACCAGAGAACAACCACAACCACACCTACCACCCCGACAACAACAACAACCATGACTACCACCCCGACCACAAGCACGACCACCCCAACCACAACCACAACCATGACTACCACCCCAACCACAACCACGCCTTCCAACCAGACAACAACCATAAACACGACTACCACCACAACCTCAACCACGACTACCACCCCGACCACAACCACAACCATGACTACAACCCCGACCACAACCACAACCATGACTACCACCCTGACCTCAACCACAACCATGACTACCACCCCGAAAACAACAACAACCATGACTACCACCCCGACAACAACTATGACTGCCCCCCCGACCACAACCATAACCACGCCTTCCACCACAACCACAAACACGCCTACCACCCCGACAACAACCACAACCATGACTACCACCCCGACCACAACCACAACCACGACTGCCACCCCGACCACAACCACAACCACGCCTTCCACCACAACCACAAACACGCCTACCACCCCGACAACAACCACAACCATGACTACCACCCTGCCCACAACCACGATTGTCCCACAGATCTTACAGAAGACTACCACCCCGACCCCTGAGAAACCTCAACTGAAGAGACAGGTGGTGAGAATGAAAGTGACCCCAAAGGATCAAAATATGAACCTCAGTGATCCTGCTGTTCAGGACTCCATCTTACAAGAAGTGAGTGTCACCCTGTTCATGAAGAACCAACTCAGCAATGATATCAACTGCACAGACCTCCTCTCTGGTCTGGGTCCTAGTCTGTTGTGGATGACCTCCTCTCTGGTCTGGGTCCTAGTCTGTTTTGGATGACCTCCTCTCTGGTCTGGGTCCTAGTCTGTTGTGGATGACCTCCTCTCTAGTCAGGGTCCTAGTCTGTTGTGGATGGTCTCCTTTCTGGTCTGGGTCCTAGTCTGTTGTGGATGACCTCTTCTCTGGTCTGTGTCCTAGTCTGTTGTGGATGACCTCCTCTCTGGTCTGTGTCCTAGTCTGTTGTGGATGGTCTCCTCTCTTGTCTGGGTCCTAGTCTGTTGTGGATGACCTCTTCTCTGGTCTGGGTCCTAGTCTGTTGTGGATGACCTCCTCTCTGGTCTGTGTCCTAGTCTGTTGTGGATGGTCTCCTCTCTGGTCTGGGTCCTAGTCTGTTGTGGATGACCTCTTCTCTGGTCTGGGTCCTAGTCTGTTGTGGATGGTCTCCTCTCTAGTCTGGGTCCTAGTCTGTTGTGGATGACCTCTTCTCTCATCTGGGTCCTAGTCTGTTGTGGATGACCTCTTCTCTAGTCTGGGTTCTAGTCTGTTGTGGATGGCCTCCTCTCTGGTCTGGGTTCTAGTGACCAAACTCTCTGAGGTTGTTTCAGGGAGTGTGTTTGCAGAAAACACATTTCCAATTTACACATGTATATTAAAACACACTTGTACATGTGTGAAATAGGTCAAATATAAGCCTCATCTCCTCATAGAGACAAAGGTTTGAAGTGAAGAACGTCTCAGTATAGCAGGAAGGAATGGTAGTTGTAGATCTTCAGACTGACTAATACAGAGTGAAATATTCAAATCAAATCAAATCTCATTTTTCACAAACACATGGTTAGCAGATGTTATTGTGAGTGTGTGAAATGCTTGTGCTTCTAGTTCCGAAAGTGCAACAATATCTAACAACTAATCTAACAATTCCACAACAACAACCTAATACACACAAATCTAATTAAAGGGATGGAATAAGAATATGTACATATTAATATATATATATTTCATCAGACATAATGGGACCCATCTAGTCCAAACAGTTGACTAAAGTTAGCCAAAATGCACCTGGAAGCACAGGGATGATCATCCAGACTCTTAGAAGAATGTTTTATGGACAGATGAGTCAAAAGTTAGTCCAAACCTTTTGAATGACATGGGTCCCATTATGCCTGGCGAAAACCAAACACTGCATTCTATATATTTTTATATACTGCATTCTCTGAATGTAGGATCAACTCCCCCCTGTCCAAGTCATTTAATTCATTATGATCTGATAGGCCAAGGTGACAGGTCCACCTTGTGCTGGGGACAATAAAAGGCCACTCTAAAATGTGCAGTTTTGTTTTCCCGATCATGTGAAATCCATTGACTAGGGCCTAACTTATTTATTTAAATCGACTGATTTCCTCATATGAACTCTAACTGAGTAAAATCAGTGAAATATTATATTTTTGGTCAGACTATTATCTTCTCTAGGATAGGGTGCAGAGTTTTCACTTAGGGAAAAATAGCGTGCGCAATTTCAACTTCGTGCTACTCATCCCCAGAATATAAGATATGCATATAATTAGTAGATTTGGATAGAAAACACTCTGAAGTTTCTAAAACTGTTTGAATCATATCTGTAAGTATAACAGAACTTATATAGCAGTCAAAACCCTGAGGACTAACTTTTTTATTGTTCAGTTCCTCTATGTTCAATGGATTGTGTTGGGCAAACCAGAATTCTAATCAGTAAATGCGCAGTTTCTACTGCTTCCACTGGATGTCGCCATTGTATGGAAAATGGTTAAGGTTTTTCTTAGTGAGGTGAAAAAGATATTGACCCGGAAGTGGAGTGACGTCGTTTGTTTATGTTTGAGATTTGGGCAAGACATGAAATGTTCTGTGAGATTGTTGATATCCTGTATTGAAAACAGATTGACCTGTCTTCAATTTGATCGATTATTAACGTTTACAAATACCTTAAGCTGTATTACAAAAGTACTTTGAAATGTTTTGGCAAAGTTTAGAGGTAATTTTTTTTGATATTGTGTCGTGATTTTGCTCAAATTGAACGCTGTTTTTCCTGGTACAACGGCGCCAAAATAAATGGACAATTTGGATATATATGGACGGAATTAATCGAACTAAAGGACCACTTGTGATGTTTATGGGACATATTGGAGTGCCAACAAAAGAATCTCATAAAAGGTAATGCGTTTTTTATATTTTATTTCTGCCTTTTGAGTAGCGCCGGCATGGTTGAAATATGCTTCTCTCTCTTTGTTTACTATGGTGTATCCTCAGATAATAGCATCGTTTGCTTTCGCCGAAAAGCCTTTTTGAAATCTGACATGTTGGTTTCATTACATACAGTCGGGAGGAACTACTGAATATACGATTAACGTCAACTCATCATCGTTCCTACCAGGAATATGACTTTCCCGAAACGGATCCAGTGTTTTGCCTTCCACCCAATACAATGGATCTGATCCCAGCCGGCGACCCTGTGCGACGCCGTAAAAGGGGCAAACGAGGCGGTCTCGTGGTCAGGCTTCGGAGACGGGCACATCGCGCTCCACTCCCTAGCATACTACTCGCCAATGTCCAGTCTCTTGACAATAAGGTTGATGAAATCCGAGCACGGGTAGCATTCCAGAGAGACATCAGGGATTGCAACGTGCTCTGCTTCACGGAAACATGGCTAACTCAAGAGACGCTAACGGAGTCGGTGCAGCCAGCTGGTTTCTTCATGCATCGCGCCGACAGAAACAAACATCTTTCTGGTAAGAAGAGGGGCGGGGGGGTATGCCTTATGATTAACGAGACGTGGTGTGATCATCATAACAACACACAGGAACTCAAGTCATTCTGTTCACCTGATCTAGAACTCCTCACAATCAAATGTCGACCGCATTACCTACCAAGGGAATTCTCTTCAATCATAATCACAGCCGTATATATTCCCCCCCAAGCAGACACATCGATGGCCCTGAACGAACTTTATCTGACTCTTTGTAAACTGGAAACCACACACCCTGAGGCTGCATTCATCGTAGCTGGGGATTTTAACAAGGCTAATCTAAAAACAAAACTCCCTAAATTCTATCAGCATATCGATTGTGCTACCAGGGCTGGAAAAACCCTAGATCATTGTTATACTAATTTCCGCGACGCATATAAGGCCCTCCCCCGCCCCCCTTTCGGAAAAGCTGACCACGACTCCATTTTGTTGATTCCAGCCTACAAACAGAAACTAAAACAACAAGCTCCCGCGCTCAGGTCTGTTCAACGCTGGTCCGACCAATCTGAATCCACGCTTCAAGACTGCTTCGATCACGCGGATTGGAATATGTTCCGCATTGCGTCCAACAACAATATTGACGAATATGCTGATTCGGTGAGCGAGTTCATTAGGAAGTGCATTGACGATGTCGTACCCACAGCAACGATTAAAACATTCCCAAACCAGAAACCGTGGATTGACGGCAGCATTCGCGCGAAACTGAAAGCGCGAACCACTGCTTTTAACCAGGGCAAGGTGACCGGAAGCATGACCGAATACAAACAGTGTAGCTATTCTCTCCGCAAGGCAATCAAACAGGCTAAGTCCCAGTACAGAGACAAAATCGAGTCGCAATTCAACAGCTCAGACACAAGAGGTATGTGGCAGGGTCTACAGTCAATCACGGATTACAAAAAGAAAACCAGCCCCGTCGCGGACCAGGATGTCTTGCTCCCAGACAGGCTAAACAACTTTTTTGCCCGCTTTGAGGACAATACAGTGCCACTGACACGGCCCCCTACCAAAACCTGCGGGCTCTCCTTCACTGCAGCCGAGGTGAGTAAAACATTTAAACGTGTTAACCCTCGCAAGGCTGCAGGCCCAGACGGCATTCCCAGCCGCGTCCTCAGAGCATGCGCAGACCAGCTGGCTGGTGTGTTTACGGACATATTCAATCAATCCTTATCCCAGTCTGCTGTTCCCACATGCTTCAAGAGGGCCACCATTGTTCCTGTTCCCAAGAAAGCTAAGGTAACTGAGCTAAACGACTACCGCCCCGTAGCACTCACTTCCGTCATCATGAAGTGCTTTGAGAGACTAGTCAAGGACCATATCACCTCCACCCTACCGGACACCCTAGACCCACTCCAATTTGCTTACCGACCCAATAGGTCCACAGACGACGCAATCGCAACCACACTGCACACTGCCCTAACCCATCTGGACAAGAGGAATACCCATGTGAGAATGCTGTTCATCGATTACAGCTCAGCATTTAACACCATAGTACCCTCCAAACTCGTCATCAAGCTCGAGACCCTGGGTCTCGACCCCGCCCTGTGCAACTGGGTCCTGGACTTCCTGACGGGCCGCCCCCAGGTGGTGAGGGTAGGTAACAACATCTCCACCCCGCTGATCCTCAACACTGGGGCCCCACAAGGGTGCGTTCTGAGCCCTCTCCTGTACTCCCTGTTCACCCACGACTGCGTGGCCATGCACGCCTCCAACTCAATCATCAAGTTTGCGGATGACACTACAGTGGTAGGCTTGATTACCAACAACGACGAGACGGCCTACAGGGAGGAGGTGAGGGCCCTCGGAGTGTGGTGTCAGGAAAATAACCTCACACTCAACGTCAACAAAACAAAGGAGATGATTGTGGACTTCAGGAAACAGCAGAGGGAGCACCCCCCTATCCACATCGACGGGTCAGTAGTGGAGAAGGTGGAAAGTTTTAAGTTCCTCGGTGTACACATCACGGACAAACTGAATTGGTCCACCCACACAGACAGCGTTGTGAAGAAGGCGCAGCAGCGCCTCTTCAACCTCAGGAGGCTGAAGAAATTCGGCTTGTCACCAAAAGCACTCACAAACTTCTACAGATGCACAACCGAGAGCATCCTGTCGGGCTGTATCACCGCCTGGTACGGCAACTGCTCCGCCCACAACCGTAAGGCTCTCCAGAGGGTAGTGAGGTCTGCAGAACGCATCACCGGGGGCAAACTACCTGCCCTCCAGGACACCTACACCACCCGATGTCACAGGAAGGCCATAAAGATCATCAAGGACAACAACCACCCAAGCCACTGCCTGTTCACCCCGCTATCATCCAGAAGGCGAGGTCAGTACAGGTGCATCAAAGCAGGGACCGAGAGACTGAAAAACAGCTTCTATCTCAAGGCCATCAGACTGTTAAACAGCCACCACTAACATTTAGTGGCCGCTGCCAACATACTGACTCAACTCCAGCCACTTTAAAAATGGGAATTGATGGAAATTATGTAAAAATGTACCACTAGCCACTTTAAACAATGCCACTTAATATAATGTTTACATACCCTACATTACCCATCTCATATGTATATACTGTACTCTATATCATCTACTGCATCTTGCCATCTTTATGTAATACATGTACCACTAGCCACTTTAAACTATGCCACTTTATGTTTACATACCCTACAGTACTCATCTCATATGTATATACCGTACTCTATACCATCTACTGCATCTTGCCATGCCGTTCTGTACCACCACTCATTCATATATCTTTATGTACATATTCTTTATCCCTTTACACTTGTGTGTGTGTATAAGGTAGTAGTTGTGGAATTGTTAGGTTAGATTACTTGTTGGTTATTACTGCATTGTCGGAACTAGAAGCACAAGCATTTCGCTACACTCGCATTAACATCTGCTAACCATGTGTATGTGACAAATAAAATTTGATTTGATTTGATTTGATTTGATTTGATTCACAACGAGTGTAGCTTTAATTTGATATCTTATATGTGTGATTTAATCAAGTTTAATTTTATATAATTTTTTTGAATTTGGCGCTCTACATTTTGACATGGCTGTTGGGACGCAAGCGTCCCATCTATCCCAGAGAGGTTATAGACTATAGTATAAAATATAATTTTTCCATTGTTTAACTTTTATCCAAAAGTGACAGTGGTCAAGCATACATTTTCCATATTGACGTTCTCAGGGGGAATAAAACTCACAATCCTGGCACTGAAAGCACCATGAAACTCCCCAAATACAGGTGTGCCAAGCTTGTAGCATTATACCCAAGAAGACTCAAGGCTGTAATCGCTGCCAAAGGTGCTTCAACAAAGTACTGAGTAAAGTGTCTGAATACTTACGTAAATCTAATATTTCCATTTATATTTGTAATACATTTTGGCCCAAAAATCTAAGTACCTGTTTATTCTTTGTCATTATGGGGTATTGTGTGTAGACTGATGAGGGGAAAAAACGATTTAATCCACTTTATAATAAGGTTGTAACGTAGCAAAATGTGGAAAATGTCAAGGGGTCTGAATACCTTCCCAAATTCACTGCAGACCATAATATAAAATATAATATAACCTTTCATCAAAAAGTAGTCAAGCATACATTTTCCATATTGGTGGTCTCAGAGGAAACAAACCAACAATCCTGGCATTGAAAGCACCATGCTCTACAAACTGAGCCACACAGAACCACAACACACATGAGAGTTGGCAAGAGGCCACAAACAGATCTGAGAACAGGTTAGTTACTGATGTCACATGATTGTGTGTTCCAGGAAATATCCTGGGTCTGGCTTGATGTGGTAAAGTTCCCCTCTGTCTGGTTTGAGGAAGTTATGGAAAACGTAACTAAAGCTCTGGTCAGCAGGACATGGTTCTAACTGGTACCAGTGTATCAGAGTCCTGAAGAGAGGAGTTGATTACACATTATGTCTAGCTGTCTTTATCATTAAGGTAAAATGTGTAAAATAAACATTTAAAAAATATTAAGTTGAAACTTGAAGAATCACAACTCTAGACCTATACTGTCACTCTGCAACAAGTATTTATTTGATCATCAGAAAATACATCTTCATTAACCTGTTGAGGACAGAGGGCGCTGTTTTCACTTTGGGGGAAGATCGTGCCCAATTTAAATGGCCTCGTACTCAATTCTTGCTCGTACAATATGCATATTATTATTACTATTGGATAGAAAACACTCTCTAGTTTCTAAAACCGTTTGAATTATATCTGTGAGTAAAACAGAACTCCTTTTGCAGCAAACTTCCTGACATCTGAAATCGATGCACTGTTCTAGGGCCTGCCTATTAATGTCTTTGATATTTATTAGTATAGATGCACTTCATACGTCTTCCACTAGAAGAAATGGAGTGTGTAACTTGGGGAAGCACAGGGATGATCATCCAGACTCTTAGAAGAATGTTAGAAGAATGTTTTATGGACAGATGAGTGAGTCAAAACGTTTTGAACGACATGGGTCCCATTATGCCTGGCGAAAACCAAACAGAAAATACATCCCAGTACAGAATATTTATGTAAATAAAAAGAGAAATGTAAGGAGAACATTTGACATAACTAGAGTTCTCTCTTTGTCATCATCCTCTTCATCTTCTTCTCCTCCTCTTCTTTCTTGGGAGACCCCTCTTCCTCCTTGTGGAAGACCTTCCCATCAGGCTGCTTTTTCCATGTCACTTTGATGTCTGCAGGTAACCCCTGCTCCTTCAGCTTGTTCCTTATCTGGAGAAACACAAAGACACACAGAGACCCACACTTGTATACCATCTATTGCATCTCATCTATACCGGTCGGTCATGGGCCATCCATATATTAATATGTACATATTCTTATTCCATCCCTTTACTTAGATTTGTGTGTATTAGGTAGTTGTTGTGTAATTGTTAGATTAGTTGTTCGATATTGTGGCACTGTCAGAACTAGAAGCACAAGCATTTCACACACTCACAATAACATCTGCTAACCATGTGTTTGTGAAAAATGAGATTTGATTTGATTTGAATATTTCACTCTGTATTAGTCATCCTGAAGATCTACAACTACCATTCCTTCCTGCTATACTGAGACGTTCTTCACTTCAAACCTTTGACTCTATGAGGAGATGAGGCTTATATTTGACCTGTTTCACACATGTACAAGTGTGCTTTAATATACATGTGTGGATTGGAAATGTGTTTTTGGATATCCCATTCTCCCTGAGACACCCTTTGAGAGCGGGGTCACAGCCAGGGTAGAAGGTCGTCCACAAACAGACTAGGACCCAGACCAGAGAGGAGGACATCCACAACAGACTTGGACCCAGACCAGGTAGAAGGTTGTCCACAAACAGACTAGGACCCAGACCAGAGAGGAGGACATCCACAATCAGACTAGGACCCAGACCAGAGAGGAGGCCATCCACAACAGACTAGGACCCAGACCAGAGAGGAGGTCATCCACAACAGACTAGGACCCAGACCAGAGAGGAGGACATCCACAACAGACTAGGACCCAGACCAGAGAGGAGGTAATCCACAACAGACTTGGACCCAGACCAGACAAGAGGTCTGTACAGTTGGTATCATTGCAGAGTTGGTTCTTCATGAACAGGGTGAAACTCACCTCTTGTAAGATGGAGTCCTGAACAGCAGGATCACTGAGGTTCAGATTTTGATCCTTTGGGGTCACTTTCATTCTCACCACCTGTCTCTTCAGTTGGGGTTTCCCAGGGGTCTCCACAGCTGGGCCTACAAGAGAATACAATCCCACAACGACAGTAGTGAATCATGGGGCAACTTTAGAGTTCTCCTGTCATCATAGTATCAGGTAGATCAGGTAGATTTTTATTTTTATTTTTTTTATTTATTTATTTAACCTTTATTTAACCAGGTAGGCAAATTGAGAACACGTTCTCATTTACAATTGCGACCTGGCCAAGATAAAGCAAAGCAGTTCGACACATACAACAACACATAGTTACACATGGAGTAAAACAACATATAGTCAATAATACAGTGAAAAAAATAAAAAAAATAAGTCTATATACAATGTGAGCAAGTGAGGTGAGATAAGGGAGGTGAAGGCAAACAAATATATGTATAAATAAATAAAAATATAAAAGGCCATGGAGGCGAAGTGAGTACAACACAGCACGTAAAATAAAAACTAAAAAAACAATGGAATGGTTGGTTTGCGGTGGAAGAAAGTGCAAAGTAGAGACAGAAATAAAGGGGTGCAAAGGAGCAAAATAAATTAATAAATAAATACAGTAGGTAAAGAGGTAGTTGTTTGGGCTAAATTGTAGATGGGTTATATACAGGTGCAGTAATCTATGAGCTGCTCTGACAGCTGGTGCTTAAAGCTAGTGAGGGAGATAGGTGTTTCCAGTTTCAGAGATTTTTGTAGTTCGTTCCAGTCATTGGCAGCAGAGAACTGGAAGGAGAGGCGTCCAAAGGAAGAATTGGTTTTGGGGGTGACTAGAGAGATATACCTGCTGGAGCGCGTGCTACAGGTAGGTGCTGCTATGGTGACCAGCGAGCTGAGATAAGGGGGGACTTTACCTAGCAGGGTCTTGTAGATGACCTGGAACCAGTGGGTTTGGCGACGAGTATGAAGCGAGGGCCAGCCAACGAGAGTGTACAGGTCGCAGTGGTGGGTAGTATATGGGGCTTTGGTGACAAAACGGATGGCACTGTGATAGACTGCATCCAATTTATTGAGTAGGGTTTTGGAGGCTATTTTGTAAATGACAAGATCAGGTGGAGAATATGGTAACTTACCATAGCAGATGAAAGAAGTGGTGAAGTCACAGAGATCATTTATCCAATTAGTTTTATCAGAATAATAATGATAAGAAGACATCAGAGTGAGGTTGTAGCTCTAATCTGTTGTAGGATATCCTGGCCACCAGTTTCTGAATGAGGAGTCACTCTGGTCTGACCATATCCAGGAGTCTTGAAACAGACCGATCCACACAGGAAGTCCCCTCAGTGATATCTTCTTCTCTATCTCTGTGTTCTCAGTCTGGTTCCTCACACTGACCAGGTCTGTGTGATGCTGTCTGCAGTAACTCTGAGCATCTATCCAGGTCATGTTCTCCTGAATTAAGACGTATGTTAGGTTGGTGTCTTGTTTTCCTGCAAAAGTCAAATGTAATAATCAATACAAATATACAGTGAAATATCATCTACTGATCATCTATAGTACATGTTGTCATTGATTTGATAACAGATCAATAACTGATTAACAACTTAAAGTTATCATAAGTCTATGTTTCACCTCAATGGCAGCTCCAGCACTTATAACAGGCTTCATCATTAGTATGTAAACACTCACCATCATAACAGATGAAGTGATGCTGGTCATCACAGGAGGTGTTGTTCCTCAGACCAGCTGTACTCATTACAGCACAGTTACCATTTTTGGGCGTCCCCGTTTCTGAACTCAGTCTCCCCCTTTCTGTAGAAACGTCTGTCTGCCAGAGACCAGTGCCACTTCATGGAGTCTCCCATCTTCAGTCCAATCCAGGACCATTTATAAACACTGACACTGGTAATCAGCCTGTTCAGGTCCTCCATGTCATCTACTGTAGCCAGATCAGTGTATTTCTCTCTGCAGTAACTCTGGGCATCAGTCCAGGTCATATAGGTGCTAATGAATTGATACTGACGAAGACATGAGGAAGGTGTGTAGAATCCTGTGAAGAGAAAAATGATTCATGAGGTACATTTTCTCCATCACCTTCTCAACCCCAACCATATTATCTATGGATCTGTTAACATACAGTACACACTGGTGTGCAAACACACACACACACACACACACACACACACACACACACACACACACACACACACACACACACACACACCCATAAACACACACACACAGCACACATGACCACACTTTTCCTGTGTGGGTGTTCATTGGTCCTTTGTTGGGTTAGTGAGGGATCTTTGAGGGGCGGTTGACTTCCTTGGGTTTACAATTTTCAAATAAATCATTATTTATTCTGCGGTTATTCTGCAGTTGTTCTATTGCTATTATTTCTGTCAACAATGAAATGTACAGTACATGTTAATAGTATCTTCTGATTATAATTATTATGTCTTTATCTATTATCTTCCAAAATGTAAGTAGGTTTTTCTAGATGTCCAATAACACATTCTGATTGAATGTCTTGTCCTGCACTTTGTAAAATCCCAGGGTGCATTGAGTGAATGTTGGAAAAAGATCTTGAATCCTTTCTAAACATAGAAGTGTGAAGCAAAGAGGACTCTGTCCACAAAATAGTTGAAGTGAACTAGCAAAGAGTTGAGTCGTCATTCAAAGCCAGAGGCAGAGTGAATACAAAGAGAACAGAGTTATGTTTCTCTTAATACCACAGTTCACTTTAAACAGGACTGAGATCAGTTATTTTAAACAGGACTGAGATCAGTTATTTTAAACAGGACTGAGATCAGTTATTTTAAACAGGACTGAGATCAGTTATTTAAACAGGACTGAGATCAGTTATTTTAAACAGGACTGAGATCAGTTATTTTAAACAGGACTGAGATCAGTTACTTTAAACAGGACTGAGATCAGTTATTTTAAACAGGACCATATGTGAAAACACCTCACAGAAATTAGGGCTCATTAATGTTACAATTTATTAATGACTTTAGCAATATTGTATTTAACTTCTGCTAAATAAATGGTTTATACATAAATTCCTATACATAAGAGATATAACACAAAAATTACTATAAGGTGGTCAATACACATGGTGGCAATACATATAATCATTTTGGTGACCAAATGGACCCAATACGGACAGCTGATCCAAAGTGTCAGCTTATTTCAGGAACAGTGAAGGCTGTCCTCAACAGATATGGGCTGTCCACACTGGGACACACTGGGACACACTGGGACACACTGGGAAATAATGGGACACACTGGGACAGACTGGGACAATGTCTTGGGGGTAATATGGAGCCGATTAGCAAGAACGTATCGGCCCAATGTGGGCATGTTTGCTGGGACACACACACAGTAAACTGACCTGAGATCAGCAGGGTGAGATACAACAACGTTTCTATCACTGTGAAATTCAAAGGATATATGATTAAAATGAATGCACTTCAAGGTTGCAACACTTTACCAATGCAAACTGTCTTTCTCCTTCTTTACTGATATGATGTGACAGGACAGGTGAAGATAATGCTCCCCACATAGAGGGTTATCACCTGTTCAGAGACAGGAACAATCAGGGATTGTTAGTTTATGTTTCTAAAGTATTGGAAGTGGGTAGAGGTGAAAACCCTCAACATAACGTCTCCAGAGAGCCAACAAGGGTTAGAACACATGGTTGATTATTCTACACTGGAACCTTCAAATGGGGAATAAATAAAGTGTTAAATTAAAGTCAAGAAACAGGATCCCCTGAACAGGTTTCCTATAGTCACACACTGCCTGACTTTAAACACAATGAAAACACAATGAAAGGTTTTGAACACAAGACAGAGGATATTACACAATTTGAGTTTGTGTTCAAAGAATTTTGGAAATGTACCATTTCATCTAAAATTGACACCAACTTTTAAAATATTTATATTTAAATACATTTCACGACAACATAGTTGCTAGATTTCCAACACGATTATACAATCCAAAATGGCCTCACCTGTTGTTTGAAGGTAACTCTCTCTCTCTCCGCGTCTCTCCGGTTTTGCCCTATAAACCTTACACTGTTCCTATTTTCTTTGAATGTGTTATTTATATACAAAAACAACTGTGACGTGACATTCATCCCACTGGATAAGGGGTTGGACAGAACCAGAGAAGGAAACAGCTAGAGAGGTGGTACAGAATATTTGCATGTGATGATGCTCTTGATCCAAAGGAGATAACCCACTCCTCTAGACAGATATATTGCCCAGAAATGTTCTCATTTTACAGATAATGACCCAACTCCTTACGTCTAAAAATGAAGGGTTGTGTGGTTTCAAGTATTGTTCAGATGAGTGAGTGAGGCCTGAATTGAGAGTGATAGTCTCAGGTGAAGCCTCTTGACTGGAACAGGAATGGAGGTACACCACAGAGACAGGCAGGAACCGAGCGGCCCTGGTCTCAGCTCTCACTGATCTCAGCTCATACATGTACCTGTTTATATGTGCATTTTATAATTATTACATTTTTTACTTTTTATTTAACCTTTATTTAACTAGGCAATGTGCTCAAGGTTGTTATTGGGTTGCTATGGTAAAAAGAAATAAAGATCAACATAAACTCCTCTCTCATTGGGTGCTCTGACCTCCCTCTCCTCTGTCATTGGGATCTCTGACCTCCCTCTCCTCTGTCATTGGGTTCTCTGACCTCCCTCTCCTCTGTCATTGGGTTCTCTGACCTCCCTCTCCTCTGTCATTGGGTTCTCTGACCTCCCTCTCCTCTGTCATTGGGTTCTCTGACCTCCCTCTCCTCTGTCATTGGGTTCTCTGACCTCCCTCTCCTCTGCCATTGGGTGCTCTGACCTCCCTCTCCTCTGTCATTGGGTGTTCGGCCCTCCCCTCTGTCATTGGGTGCTCTGCAACCCAATCTCCTCTGTCATTGGGTGCTCTGCCCTCTCTCTCCTCTGTCATTGGGTTCTCTGCCCTCTCTCTCCTCTATCATTGCACTGTCATGTAAAACCCTTTCCACAGAGGGTTCTACAGAGGGTTCTATGATTGAGTGTAGTCTGGCCCAGGAGTGTGAAGGTGAACGGAAAGGCTCTGGAGCAACGAACCGCCCTTGCTGTCTCTGCCTGGCCGGTTCCCCTCTCTCCACTGGGATTCTCTGCCTCTAACCCTATTACAGGGGCTGAGTCACTGGCTTACTGGTGCTCTTTCATGCCGTCCCTAGGAGGGGTGCGTCACTTGAGTGGGTTGAGTTACTGACGTGATCTTCCTGTCTGGGTTGGCGCCCCCCCTTGGTTTGTGCTGTGGTGGAGATCTTTGTGGGCTAGGCCTTGTCTCAGGATTGTAAGTTGGTGGTTGAAGATTTCCCTCTAGTGGTGCGGGGGCTGTGCTTTGGCAAAGTGGGTGGGGTTATATCCTTCCTGTTTGGCCCTGTCCGGGGGTATCATCGGATGGGGCCACAGTGTCTCCTGACCCCTCCTGTCTCAGCCTCCAGTATTTATGCTGCAGTAGTTTATGTGTCGGGGGGCTAGGGTCAGTTGGTTATATCTGGAGTACTTCTCCTGTTTTATCCAGTGTCCTGTGTGAATTTAAGTATGCTCTCTCTAATTCTCTCCTTCTCTCTTTCTTTCTCTCTCTCGGAGGACCTGAGCCCTAGGACCATACGTCAGGACTACCGGGCATGATGCCTCCTTGCTGTCCCCAGTCCACTTGGCCTTGCTGCTATTCCAGTTTCAACTGTTCTGCCTGCGGTTATGGAACCCCTACCTGTCCCAGACCTGCTGTTTTCAACTCTTAATGATCGGCTATGAAAAGCCAACTGACATTTATTCCTGATTATTATTTGACCATGCTTGTCACTTATGAACATTTTGAACATCTTGGCCATGTTCTGTTATAATCTCCACCCAGCACAGCCAGAAGAGGACTGGCCACCCCTCATAGCCTGGTTCCTCTCTAGGTTTCTTCCTAGGTTTTGGCCTTTCTAGGGAGTTTTTCCTAGCCACCGTGCTTCTACACCTGCATTGCTTGCTGTTTGGGGTTTTAGGCTGGGTTTCTGTACAGCACTTCGAGATATTAGCTGTTGTACGAAGGGCTATATAAAATAAATCTGATTTGATTTGATTTGATTCGACATAGAACCCAAAAGAGTTCTACCTGTGTTAAAAAGGGTTCTACATGGAACCAGAAAGGGATATTATTCAAAGGGTTGTCATATGGATCCAGTCGAAGAACCCTTTTGGAACCTTTTTTTCTGAATGTAGGATCTTCTCCCCCCCCTGTCCATGTCGTTTCATTCATTATGATCTGAAAGGCAAAACTGATCCTAGATCAGCACACCTAAGATGCTTGTGGTATGGTGTGGTCGTTACAGTATGTAGCTTGCAGGTCCCAGATCTGTTGTGCTGTCTGGCAACTCCTATGTTCATTGTCATTTATAGCTTGATAATAACCAAACTACTGTCACGTTCTGACCTTAGTTCCTTTTTTATGTCTTTGTGTTAGGTTGGTCAGGGCGTGAGTTGGGGTGGGTAGTCTATGTCCTTTTTTCTATGTTGTTATATTTCTGTGTTTGGCCTGGTATGGTTCTCAATCAGAGGGAAAAACTATTTAATCCACTTTATAATAAGGTTGTAACGTAGCAAAATGTGGAAAAAGTCAAGGGGTCTGAATACTTTCCCAAATTCACTGCAGACCATAATATAAAATATAATATAACCTTTCATCCAAAAGTAGTCAAGCATACATTTTCCATATTGGTGGCCTCAGAGGAAACAAACCAACAATCCTGGCGTTGAAAGCACCATGTTCTACAAACTGAGCCACACAGAACCACAACACACATGAGAGTTGACAAGAGGCCACAAACAGATCTGAGACCAGGTTAGTTACTGATGTCACATCATTGTGTGTTCCAGGAAATATCCTGGGTCTGGTTGATGTGGTAAAGTTCCCCTCTGTCTGGTTTGAGGAAGTTATGTAAAACGTAACTAAAGCTCTGGTCAGCAGGACATGGTTCTAACTGGTACCAGTGTATCAGAGTCCTGAAGAGAGGACTTGATTACACATTATGTCTAGCTGTCTTTATCATTAAGTTAAAATGTGTCAAATAAACATTAAAATAATATTAAGTTGAAACTTGAAGAATCACAAATCTAGACTTATACTGTCAATCTGCAACAAGTATTTATTTGATCATCAGAAAATACATCTTCATTAACCAATTAAAACATGCTGAGACTACATTGGCTATAGAGTATGTAAACTATGTACTAAATACATGTTCAATTAAAGAAAGTTACATTCCAATTAGAAAAACACATTGATACTTACAGTTCTGTGAAAAAGTATTTGTCCCCTTTCTGATTTTCTCTATTTTTGCCAAATGTAATACTGAATATTATTAGATCTTCAACCAAAACCTAATATTAGACAAAGTGAACCTGAATTTAAAAATAACAAAACATATTTATACTTATTTTATCTATTTAATTAACAAAGTTATGCATCACCCAAATCCCCTGTGTGAAAAAGTAATTGCCCCCTTTACACTCAATAACTGGTTGTTCCACCTTTAGCTCTAATGACTGCAACCAAACGCTTCCTGTAGTTGTTGATCAGTCTCTCACATTGCTGTGGAGGAATTGTGGCCCACTCTTCCATGCAGAACTGCTTTAACTCAGCAAGCATCCCCAAACCATCACACTACCACCACCATGCTTGACTGTTAGTATGATGTTTTTACTCTGGAATGCAGTGTTTGGTTTTCATCAGACCTAATGGGACCCATCTAGTCCAAACAGTTGACTAAAGTTAGCCAAAATGCACCTGGAAGCACATGGATGATCATCCAGACTCTCAGAATAATATTTTATCGACAGATGAGTCAAAAGTGAGTCAAAACTTTTTGAACGACATGGATCCCATTATGCCTGGTGAAAACCAAACACTGCATTCCACAGTAAAAACCCTCTACCAACGGTCAAGCATGGTGGTGGTAGTGTGATGGTTTGAGGATGCTTTGCTGCCTCAGGACCTGGACGACTTGCCTTTATAGAAGAAACCATGAATTCTGCTCTGTATCAGAGAATTCTACAGGAGAATGTCAGGCCATCCGTCTGTGAGCTGATGCTGAAACGCAGGTTGGTCATGCAGCAAGACATTGATCCAAAACACACAATCAAGTCTACATGAAAATGGTTAAAAAGCAACACATTTGAAGTATTGGAATGACCTAGTCAAAATCCAGACCTAATGATCCCATTTGAGATGTTGTGGCTGGACTTGAAACAACCAGTTCATGCTTGAAAACCCACAAATGTCACAGAGTTTACTTTTTAACACGTGAACATTGGGTGTTACATAACTTTGTTATGAAATAAATTAAATAAGTATGTAATTGTTGTGTTATTTGTTCACTCAGGTTCTCTTCATCTAATATTCTGTTTTCTTTGAAGATCAGATAACATTCAGCATCAAAAATATGTAAAAGTTGAGAAAATTAGAATGGAGGCAAATACTTTTTCACAGCACTGTATATCAACATAACTACAGATAACTCATTTACAGACATGATGTGTGAAAAGTCTATCTTGAGAACACACCCTGTTATAAAACAACCAAGTCAAGAATATTATCAAGAAAAACATGTCATGATAAAACAATATTCATGTTTATAATTAAACAATTTACTTAATAAAACACATTTAATTAGGGTGAGAAAATACATCCCAGTACAGATAATTAATCTAAATAAAAATAGAAATGTAAGGAGAACATTTTACATAACTAGAGTTCTCTCTTTGTCATCCTCTTCTTCATCTTCTTCTCCTCCTCTTCTTTCTTGGGAGACCCCTCTTCCTCCTTGTGGAAGACCTTCCCATCAGGCTGCTTTTTCCATGTCACTTTGATGTCTGCAGGTAACCCCTGCTCCTTCAGCTTGTTCCTTATCTGGAGAAACACAAAGACACACAGAGACCCACACTTTTATACCATCTATTGCATCTTGTCTATACCGGTCGGTCATGGCCCATCCATATATTAATATGTACATATTCTTATTCCATCCCTTTAATTAGATTTGTGTGTATTAGGTAGTTGTTGTGGAATTGTTAGATTAGTTGTTAGATATCGTTGCACTGTCAGAACTAGAAGCACAAGCATTTCACACACTCACAATAACATCTGCTAACCATGTGTTTGTGAAAAATGAGATTTGATTTGAATATTTCACTCTGTATTAGTCATTCTGAAGATCTACAACTACCATTCCTTCCTGCTGTACTGAGACGTTCTTCACTTCAAACCTTTGTCTCTATGAGGAGACGAGGCTTATATTTGACCTATTTTACACATGTACAAGAGTGTTTTAATACACATGTGTATTGGAAATGTGTTTTTGGATATCCCACTCTCCCTGAGACACCCTTTGAGAGCGGGGTCACAGCCAGGGTAGAAGGTCGTCCACAAACAGACTAGGACCCAGACCAGAGAGGAGGACATCCACAACAGACTTGGACCCAGACCAGGTAGAAGGTTGTCCACAAACAGACTAGGACCCAGACCAGAGAGGAGGCCATCCACAACAGACTACGACCCAGACCAGAGAGGAGGACATCCACAACAGACTAGGACCCAGACCAGAGAGGAGGTCATCCACAACAGACTAGGACCCAGACGAGAGAGGAGGTCATCCACAACAGACTAGGACCCAGACCAGACAAGAGGTCTGTACAGTTGGTATCATTACTGAGTTGGTTCTTCATGAACAGGGTGAAACTCACCTCTTGTAAGATGGCGTCCTGAACAGCAGAATCACTGAAGTTCAGATTTTGATCCTTTGGGGTCACTTTCATTCTCACCACCTGTCTCTTCAGTTGGGGTTTCTCAGGGGTCTCCACAGCTGGGCCTACAAGAGAATACAATCCCACAACGACAGTAGTGAATCATGGGGGCAACATTAGTTCTCCTGTCATCATAGTATCATGTAGATCAGGTGGAGAAAATTGTAATTTACCAGTATAGCAGAAGAAATGATGTTGATGGTCACAGGGATGATTTATCCATTTAGCAAAATTAACTGATTCAAAAAACAATGCAACACAGTTCTGTCCTGAAGCATCAGGATATCCTAATGTCCAGTTTCTGAATGAGGAGTCACTCTGGTCTGACCATATCCAGGAGTCTTGAAACAGACCGATCCACACAGGAAGTCCCCTCAGTGATATCTTCTGCTCTATCTCTGTGTTCTCAGTCTGGTTCCTCACACTGACCAGGTCTGTGTGATGCTGTCTGCAGTAACTCTGAGCATATATCCAGGTCTTGTTCTCCTGAATTAAGACGTATGTTAGGTTGGTGTCTTGTTTTCCTGCAAAAGTCAAATGTAATAATCAATACAAATATCCAGTGAAACATCATCTACTGATCATCTATAGTACATGTTGTCATTGATTTGATAACAGATCAATAACTGATTAACAACTTAAAGTTATCATGAGTCTATGTTTCAACTCAATGGCAGCTCCAGCACTTAGAAAAGGCTTCATCATTAGTATGTAAACACTCACCATCATAACAGATGAAGTGATGCTGGTCATCACAGGAGGTGTTGTTCCACAGACCAGCTGTACTCATTAAAGCACAGTTACCATTTTGGGGTGTCCCAGTGTCCCAGTTTCTGAACTCAGTCTCCCCCTTTCTGTAGAAACGTCTGTCTGCCAGAGACCAGTGCCACTTCATGGAGTCTCCCTTCTTCATTCCGATCCAGAAATAATCATAAACACTGACATTGGTAATCAGCCTGTTCAGGTCCTCCATGTCATCTACTGTAGCCAGATCAGTGTATTTCTCTCTGCAGTATCTCTGGGCATCAGTCCAGTTCATATTGTTGGTAATGAGGTGATACTGATGAAGGCACGAGGAAGGTGTGTAGAACCCTGTTATAACAGAAAAATGATTAATGGAGGTACATTTCTTCCAGCAACTTCTCAACCCAACCACACTCTCTATGGATCTGTTAACATACAGTACAGGACTCAACTCTTTGCTAGTTCACGTCACCTATTTTGTGGACAGAGTCCTCTTTGCTTCACACTTCTATGTTTAGAAAGGATTCAAGATCTTTTTCCAACATTCACTCAATGCACCCTGGGATTTTACAAAGTGCAGGACAAGACATTCAATCAGAATGTGTTATCGGACAGCTAGATAAACCTACTTACATTTTGGAAGATAATAGATAAAGACAATAATTATAATCAGAAGATACTATTAACATGTACTGTACATTCACACACACACACACACACACACACACACACACACACACACACACACACACACACACACACACACACACACACGACCACACTTTTCCTGCGTGGGTGTTCATTGGGCCTTCGTTGGGTTGGTGAGGGATCTTTGAGGGGCGGTAGACTTCCTTGGGTGTACAATTTTCAAATAAATCATTATTTATTCTGCGGTTATTCTGCAGTTGTTCTATTGCTATTATTTCTGTCAGCAATGAAATGTACAGTACATGTTAATAGTATCTTCTGATTATAATTATTGTCTTTATCTATTATCTTCCAAAATGTAAGTAGGTTTATCTAGCTGTCCGATAACACATTCTGATTGAATGTCTTGTCCTGCACTTTGTAAAATCCCAGGGTGCATTGAGTGAATGTTGGAAAAAGATCTTGAATCCTTTCTAAACATAGAAGTGTGAAGCAAAGAGGACTCTGTCCACAAAATAGGTGACGTGAACTAGCAAAGAGTTGAGTCCTCATTCAAAGCCAGAGGCAGAGTGAATACAAAGAGAACAGAGTTATGTTTCTCTTAATACCACAGTTCACTTTAAACAGGACTGAGATCAGTTATTTTAAACAGGACTGAGATCAGTTATTTTAAACAGGACTGAGATCAGTTACTTTAAACAGGACTGAGATCAGTTATTTTAAACAGGACTGAGATCAGTTATTTTAAACAGGACTGAGATCAGTTATTTTAAACAGGACTGAGATCAGTTATTTTAAACAGGACTGAGATCAGTTATTTTAAACAGGACTGAGATCAGTTATTTTAAACAGGACTGAGATCAGTTCTTTTAAACAGGACTGAGATCAGTTCTTTTAAACAGGACTGAGATCAGTTCTTTTAAACAGGACTGAGATCAGTTATTTTAAATAGGACTGAGATCAGTTATTTTAAACAGGACTGAGATCAGTTATTTTAAACAGGACTGAGATCAGTTATTTAAACAGGACCATATGTGAAAACACCTCACAGAAATTAGGGCTCATAAATGTTACAATTTGTTAATGACTTTAGCAATATTGTATTTAACTTCTGCTAAATAAATGGTTTATACATAAATTCCTATACATAAGAGATATAACTGAAAAATTACTATAAGGTGGTCAATACACACGGTGACAATACATATAATAATTTTGGTGACCAAATGGACCCAATACGGACAGCTGATCCAAAGTGTCAGCTTATTTCAGGAACAGTGAAGGCTGTCCTCAACAGATATGAGCTGTCCACACTGGGACACACTGGGACACACTGGGACACACTGGGACACACTGGGCCACACTGGGATACACTGGGATACACTGGGATACACTGGGACACACTGGGACACACTGGGACACACTGGGACACACTGGGACACACTGGGACACACTGGGACACACTGGGACACACTGGCATACACTGGGACACACTTGGACAATGTCTTGGGGGTAATATGGAGCCGATTAGCAAGAACGTATCGGCCCAATGTGGGCATGTTTGCTGGGACACACACACAGTAAACTGACCTGAGATTAGCAGGGTGAGATACAACAACGTTTCCATCACTGTGAAATTCAAAGGATATATGATTAAAATGAATGCACTTCAAGGTTGCAACACTTTACCAATGCAAACTGTCTTTCTCCTTCTGTACTAATATGATGTGACAGGACACGTGAAGATAATGCTCCCCACATAGAGGGTTATCACCTGTTCAGAGACAGGAACAATCAGGGATTGTTAGGTTAGGTTTCTAAAGTATTGGAAATAGGTTTTGGTGAAAAACCTCAACATAACGTCTCCAGAGAGCCAACAAGGGTTAGAACACATGGTTGATTATTCTACACTGGAACCTTTAAATGGGGAATAAGTAAAGTGTTAAATTAAAGTCAAGAAACAGGTTCCCCTGAACAGGATTCCCACAATTTGAGTTTGTGTTCAAAGAATTTTGGAAATGTACCATTTCATCTAAAATTGGCACCAACTTTTAAAATATTTATATTTAAATACATTTCACGACAATATAGTTGCTAGATTTCCAACATGATCATGCAATCCAAAATGGCCCTACCTGTTGTTTGAAGGTAACTCTCTCTCTCTCCGCGTCTCTCCGGATTTGTCCTATAAACCTTACACTGTTCCTAATTTCTTTGAATGTGTTATTTATATATAAAAACAACTGTGACGTGACATTCATCCCACTGGATAAGGGGTTGGACAGAACCAGAGAAGGAAACAGCTAGAGAGGCGGTACAGAATATTTGCATGTGATGATGCTCTTGATCCAGAGGAGATAACCCAGTCCTCTAGACAGACATATTGCCCAGAAATTGTCTCATTGCTCAGAAAAGGACCCAACTCCACACGTCCAAAAATGAAGGTTTGTGTGGTTTCAAGTATAGTTCAGGTCAGTGAGGCCTGAATTGAGAGTGACACTCTCAGGTAAAGCCACTTCACTAGAAGAGGGCTGGAGGTACACCACAGAGACAGGCAGTAACCCAGCTGCCCTGGTCTCAGCTCTCACTCCCTGAAAATGAGATTAACCAATAGCACCTGGGTATAAATATATATGTTCTCAAGGTGGTTATTTTTGTTTTGCTTTGGTAAAAAGGAATAAAGCCCTACATTAAAACTTCTTGTCAATATGGGGGCGCTGTTTTCACTTTGTAAAAAAATCGTGCCCAAATTAAACTGCCTCGTACTCTATTCTAGATCGTACAATATGCATATTATTATTACTATTGGATAGAAAACACTCTCAAGTTTCTAAAACCGTTTGAATTATATCTGTGAGTAAAACAGAACTCATTTTGCAGCAAACTTCCTGACAGGAATTGAAAAATCTGAAATCAAGGCTCTGCTCCAGGGCCTTCCTATTCATTTGCTTGAAATCTATGGATATACATGCACTTCATACGCCTTCCACTAGATGTTAACAGGCAGTGGGAGGTGGAATGGGGTGTCTAGCTTGATCTGAGGTTGAACAAGAGCTCTTGGAATGACGTGACCACTATTTCCTTTGTCTACCAAGGCACGGGAAGGACATCAGCATTGGCTTCTGAAAAGCGTTCGGTATAGACGGCTAATATCTCCGGCTTTGATTTTATTTGATACATGTGATAATATCATCGTAAAGTATGTTTTTTCAATATAGTTTTCTCAGATTATTCAACGTTTATCGGGAGTTTTGGAGTTTTCCGTTCTCTGCGTTAGGTGAAGATGGACATCTTCGCACCACTTGGCTAGCTAATGTTGCTAATTCGACAGGAGAAGAGGACATTCTAAAACCAAACAACGATTTATTCTGGACAAAGGACTCCTTGTACAAGATTCTGATGGAAGCTCAGCAAAAGTAAGAACCATTTATGATGTTATTTCGTATTTCTGTGGAAAATGTTTAGTCGTATTTTCCTTCCTTTTTGCGGGCGCTGTCTCGCTATAACGTAAGCTGTTTGTTATGGTAAAGTTATTTTTAAAAATCTAACATGGCGATTGCATTAAGAACTAGTGTATCTTTCATTTGCTGTCCAACATGTATTTTTTAGTAAAGTTTATGATGAGTTCTTTGATTAGATTATGTGACTGTCCAAAATATCTCCGGAGATTCTGGTGAATCGATGCTACATATTCACAATGTATAACCACGGTTTTCAGCTCAAAATATGCACATTTTCGAACAAAACATAAGTGTATTGTATAACCTGATGTTATAGGACTGTCATCTGATGAAGTTGATCAAGGTTAGTGATAAATTTTATATCTTTTGCTGTTTTTTTGCGATCGCTACCTTTGCAGCGAATGAATGCGGTTGTGTGTTCTCTGCCCACTCTCTCTCCTCTGTCACTGAGTTCTCTGCCCTCTCTCTCCTCTGTCACTGAGTTCTCTGCCCACTCTCTCTCCTCTGTCACTGAGTTCTCTGCCCCCTCTCTCTCCTCTGTCACTGAGTTCTCTGCCCACTCTCTCTCCTCTGTCACTGAGTTCTCTGCCCACTCTCTCTCCTCTGTCACTGTGTTCTCTTCCCACTCTCTCTCCTCTGTCACTGAGTTCTCTGCCCCCTCTCTCTCCTATGTCACTGAGTTCTCTGCCCTCTCTCTCTCCTCTGTCACTGATTTCTCTGCCCACTCTCTCTCCTCTGTCACTGAGTTCCCTGCCCACTCTCTCTCCTCTGTCACTGAGTTCTCTGCCCCCTCTCTCTCCTCTGTCACTGAGTTCTCTGCCCACTCTCTCTCCTCTGTCACTGAGTTCTCTGCCAACTCTCTCTCCTCTGTCACTGAGTTCTCTGCCAACTCTCTCTCCTCTGTCACTGAGTTATCTGCCCACTCTCTCTCCTCTGTCACTGAGTTCTATGCCCACTCTCTCTCCTCTGTCACTGAGTTCTCTGCACACTCTCTCCTCTGTCACTGAGTTCTCTGCCCACTCTCTCTCCTCTGTCACTGAGTTCTCTGCCCACTCTCTCTCCTCTGTCACTGAGTTCTCTGCCCACTCTCTCCTCTGTCACTGAGTTCTCTGCCCACTCTCTCCTCTGTCACTGAGTTCTCTGCACACTCTCTCTCCTCTGTCACTGAGTTCTCTGCCCACTCTCTCCTCTGTCACTGAGTTCTCTGCACACTCTCTCTCCTCTGTCACTGAGTTCTCTGCACACTCTCTCTCCTCTGTCACTGAGTTCTCTGCCCACTCTCTCCTCTGTCACTGAGTTCTCTGCACACTCTCTCTCCTCTGTCACTTAGTTCTCTGCCCTCTCTCTCCTCTGTTACTGAGTTCTCTGCCCTCTCTCTCCTCTGTCATTACTCTCTCATATAAAGCCTTTTCCACAGAGGGTTCTACATGGAACCCAAAATGGTTCTACCAGGGCAAAAAGTGATTTACCTGGAACCAGGAAGTGTTCTTCAAAGGGTTCTCCTATGGAGACAGCCGAACAACCCTTGTGTAATGTTTTTTCTGAATGTAGGATCAACTCCCCCCTGTCCAAGTCATTTAATTCATTATGATCTGATAGGCCAAGGTGACAGGTCCACCTTGTGCTGGGGACAATAAAAGGCCACTCTAAAATGTGCAGTTTTGTTTTCCCGATCATGTGAAATTCATTGACTAGGGCTTAACTTATTTATTTCAATTGACTGATTTCCTCATATGAACTGTAACTGAGTAAAATCAGTGAAATATTATATTTTTGTTCAGACTATTATAGACTAAAGTATAAAATAGAATATTTCCATTGTTTAACTTTTATCCAAAAGTGACAGTGGTCAAGCATACATTTTCCACATTGACGTCCTCAGGGGAAACAAACTAACAATCCTGGCATTGAAAGCACCATGTTCTACAAACTGAGCCACACAGAACCACAACACACATGAGTTGTCAAGAGGCCACAAACAGATCTGAGACCAGGTTAGTTACTGATGTCACATCATTGTGTGTTCCAGGAAATATCCTGGGTCTGGCTTGATGTGGTAAAGTTCCCCTCTGTCTGGTTTGAGGAAGTTATGTAAAACGTAACTAAAGCTCTGTCCAGCAGGACATGGTTCTAACTGGTACCAGTGTACCAGAGTCCTGAAGAGAGGACTTGATTACACATTATGTCTAGCTGTCTTTATCATTAAGGTAAAATGTGTCAAATAAACATGAAAATAATATTAAGTTAAAACTTGAAGAATCACAACTCTAGACCTACACTGTCAATCTGCAACAAGTATTTATTTGATCATCAGAAAAGACATCTTCATTAACCAATTAAAAACATGCTGAGACTGCATTTACTATGCAGTATATAAACTATGGTCTAAATACATGTTCAATTAAAGAAAGTTACATTCCAATTAGATAAACACATTGATACTTACAGTGCTGTGAAAAAGTATTTGTCCCCTTTCTGATTTTCTCTATTTTTGCAAAATGTAATACTGAATGTTATTAGATCTTCAACCAAAACCTAATATTAGACAAAGTGACCCTGAGTTTACAAATAACAAAACATATTTATACTTATCTATTTAATTAACAATGTTATTTAACACCCAATTCCCCTGTGTGAAAAAGTAATTGTCCCCTTTACACTCAATAACTGGTTGTTCCACCTTTAGCTCTAATGACTGCAACCAAACGCTTCCTGTAGTTGTTGATCAGTCTCTCACATTGCTGTGGAGGAATTGTGGCCCACTCTTCCATGCAGAACTGCTTTAACTCAGCAAAGCATCCTCAAACCATCACACTACCACCACCATGCTTGACTGTTAGTATGATGTTTTTACTGTAGAATGCAGTGTTTGGTTTTCATCAGACATAATGTGACCCATCTAGTCCAAAAAGTTGACTAAAGTTAGCCAAAATGCACTTGGAAGCACATGGAGGATCATCCAGACTCTGGTGATCATCCAGACATTGATCCAAAACACACAATCAAGTCTACATGAAAATGGTTAAAAAGCAACACATTTGAAGTATTGGAATGAACTAGTTAAAATCCAGACCTAATGATCCCATTTGAGATGTTGTGGCAGGACTTGAAACGACCAGTTCATGATTGAAAACCAACAAATGTCGCTGAGTTTACTTTTTAACACATGAACATTGGGTGTTACATATCTTTGTTATGAAATAAATTAAATAAGTATGTAATTGTTGTGTTATTTGTTCACTCAGGTTCTCTTCATCTAATATTCTGTTTTCTTTGAAGATCAGATAACATTCAGTATCAAAAATATGTAAAAGTAGAGAAAATTAGAAAGGAGGCAAATACTTTTTCACAGCACTGTATATCAACATAACTACAGCTAACTCATTTACAGACATGATGTGTGAAAAGTCTATCTTGAGAACACACCCTGTAATAAAACAACCAAGTCAAGAATATTATCGAGGAAAACATGTCATGATCAAACAATATTAATGTTTATAATTAAACAATTTACTTAATAAAACACATTTAATTAGGTTGAGAAAATACATCGCAGTACAGATAATTATTCTAACTAAAAAATAGAAATGAAAGGAGAACATTTGACATAACTAGAGTTCTCTCTTTGTCATCATCCTCTTCTTCATCTTCTCCTCCTCTTCTTTCTTGGGAGACCCCTCTTCCTCCTTGTGGAAGACCTTCCCATCAGGCTGCTTTTTCCATGTCACTTTGATGTCTGCAGGTAACCCCTGCTCCTTCAGCTTGTTCCTTATCTGGAGAAACACAAAGACACACAGAGACCCACACTTTTATACCATCTACTGCATCTTGTCTATACCGGTCGGTCATGGCCCATCCATATATTAATATGTACATATTCTTATTCCATCCCTTTAATTAGATTTGTGTGTATTAGCTAGTTGTTGTGTAATTGTTAGATTAGTTGTTAGATATTGTTGCACTGTCAGAACTAGAAGCACAAGCATTTCACACACTCACAATAACATCTGCTAACCATGTGTTTGTGAAAAATGAGATTTGATTTGATTTTAATATTTCACTTTGTATTAGTCAGTCTGAAGATCTACAACTACCATTCCTTCCTGCTATACTGAGACGTTCTTCACTTCAAACCTTTGTCTCTATGAGGAGATGAGGCTTATATTTGACATATTTCACACATGTACAAGTGTGTTTTAATATACATGTGTGAATTGGAAATGTGTTTTTGGATATCCCACTCTCCCTGAGACACCCTTTGAGAGCGGGGTCACAGCCAGGGTAGAAGGTCGTCCACAACAGACTAGGACCCAGACCAGAGAGGAGGTCATCTTCAAACAGACTAGGACCCAGACCAGAGAGGAGGACATCCACAACAGACTAGGACCCAGACCAGAGAGGAGGACATCCACAACAGACTAGGACCCAGACCAGAGAGGAGGACATCCACAACAGACTAGGACCCAGACCAGAGAGGAGGTCATCCACAACAGACTAGGACCCAGACCAGAGAGGTCATTTTCAAACAGACTAGAACCCAGACCAGAGAGGAGGACATCCACAACAGACTAGGACCCAGACCAGAGAGGAGGTCATCCACAACAGACTAGGACCCAGACCAGAGAGGTCATCTTCAAACAGACTAGAACCCAGACCAGAGAGGAGGACATCCACAACAGACTAGGACCCAGACCAGAGAGGAGGTCATCCACAACAGACTAGGACCCAGACCAGAGAGGAGGACATCCACAACAGACTAGGACCCAGACCAGAGAGGAGGACATCCACAACAGACTAGGAACCAGACCAGAGAGGAGGTCATCCACAACAGACTAGGACTCAGACCAGAGAGGAGGTCATCCACAACAGACTAGGACCCAGACCAGAGAGGAGGTCATCCACAACAGACTAGGACCCAGACCAGAGAGGAGGACATCCACAACAGACTAGGAACCAGACCAGAGAGGAGGTCATCCACAACAGACTAGGACCCAGACCAGAGAGGAGGTCATCCACAACAGACTAGGACCCAGACCAGAGAGGAGGTCATCCACAACAGACTAGGACCCAGACCAGAGAAGAGGTCTGTACAGTTGGTATCATTACAGAGTTGGTTCTTCATGAACAGGGTGAAACTCACCTCTTGTAAGATGGAGTCCTGAACAGCAGAATCACTGAATTTCAGATTTTGATCCTTTGGGGTCACTTTCATTCTCACCACCTGTCTCTTCAGTTGGGGTTTCTCAGGGGTCTCCACAGCTGGGCCTACAAGATAATAAAATCCCACAATGACAGTAGTGAATCATGGGGCAACTTTAGAGTTCTCCTGTCATCATAATATCAGGTAGATCAGGTGGAGAATATGGTAACTTACCATAGCAGATGAAAGAAGTGTTGTAGTGACAGAGATAATTTATCCATTTAGTTTTATCAGAATAATAAGGATAAGAAGACATCATAATGCAGTTGAAACTCTGATCTGTTAAAAGCCATTCTGGCTTCCAGTTTCTGAATGAGCAGTCACTCTTGTCTGACCATCTCCAGGAGTCTTGAAACAGACCGATCCACACAGGAAGTCCCCTCAGTGATATCTTCTTCTCTATCTCTGTGTTCTCAGTCTGGTTCCTCACACTGACCAGGTCTGTGTGATGCTGTCTGCAGTAACTCTGAGCATCTATCCAGGTCTTGTTCTCCTGAATTAAGACGTATGTTAGGTTGGTGTCTTGTTTTCCTGCAAAAGTCAAATGTAATAATCAATACAAATATCCAGTGAAATATCATCTACTGATCATCTATAGTACATGTTGTCATTGATTTGATAACAGATCAATAACTGATTAACAACTTAAAGCTATCATGAGTCTATGTTTCAACTCAATGGCAGCTCCAGCACTTAGAACAGGCTTCATCATTAGTATGTAAACACTCACCATCATAACAGATGAAGTGATGCTGGTCATCACAGGAGGTGTTGTGCCACAGACCAGCTGTACTCATTAAAGCACAGTTACCATTTTGGGGTGTCCCAGTGTCCCAGTTTCTGAACTCAGTCTCCCCCTCTCTGTAGAAACGTCTGTCTGCCAGAGACCAGTGCCACTTCATGGAGTCTCCCTTCTTCAGTCCAATCCAGTACCAGTAATTATAACTACTGTCACTGGTAATCAGCCTGTTCAGGTCCTCCATGTCATCTACTGTAGCCAGATCAGTGTATTTCTCTCTGCAGTAACTCTGGGCATCAGTCCAGGTCATAGAGGTGCTAATGAAATGATACTGACGAAGACATGAGGAAGGTGTGTAGAATCCTTTGAACAGAAAAATGATTCATGAGGTACATTTTCTCCATCACCTTCTCAACCCCAACCATATTATCTATGGATCTGTTAACATACAGTACACACACACACACACACACACACACACACACACACACACACACACACACACACACACACACACACACACACACACACACACACACACACACACACACACACACACACACACACACACACACACACACACACACACACACACAGCACACATGACCACACTTTTCCTGTGTGGGTGTTCATTGGGCCTTTGTTGGGTTGGTGAGGGATCTTTGAGGGGCGGTAGACTTCCTTGGGTGTACAATTTTCAAATAAATCATTATTTATTCTGCGGTTATTCTGCAGTTGTTCTATTGCTATTATTTCTGTCAGCAATGAAATGTACAGTACATGTTAATAGTATCTTCTGATTATAATTATTATGTCTTTATCTATTATCTTCCAAAATGTAAGTAGGTTTTTCTAGATGTCCAATAACTCATTCTGATTGAATGTCTTGTCCTGCACTTTGTAAAATCCCAGGATGCATTGAGTGAATGTTGGAAAAAAATCTTGATTCCTTTCTAAACATAGAAGTGTGAAGCAAAGAGGACTCTGTCCACAAAATAGGTGAAGTGAACTAGCAAAGAGTTCAGTCCTCATTCAAAGCCAGAGGCAGAGTGAATACAAAGAGAACAGAGTTATGTTTCTCTTAATACCACAGTTCACTTTAAACAGGACTGAGATCAGTTACTTTAAACAGGACTGAGATCAGTTATTTTAAACAGGACTGAGATCAGTTATTTTAAACAGGACTGAGATCAGTTACTTTAAACAGGACTGAGATCAGTTACTTTAAACAGGACTGAGATCAGTTATTTTAAACAGGACTGAGATCAGTTACTTTAAACAGGACTGAGATCAGTTATTTTAAACAGGACTGAGATCAGTTACTTTAAACAGGACTGAGATCAGTTATTTTAAACAGGACTGAGATCAGTTACTTTAAACAGGACTGAGATCAGTTATTTTAAACAGGACTGAGATCAGTTATTTTAAACAGGACTGAGATCAGTTACTTTAAACAGGACTGAGATCAGTTATTTTAAACAGGACTGAGATCAGTTATTTTAAACAGGACTGAGATCAGTTACTTTAAACAGGACTGAGATCAGTTATTTAAACAGGACTGAGATCAGATACTTTAAACAGGACTGAGATCAGGTATTATAAACAGGACTGAGATCAGTTATTTTAAACAGGACTGAGATCAGATACTTTAAACAGGACTGAGATCAGTTATTTTAAACAGGACTGAGATCAGTTATTTTAAACAGGACTGAGATCAGTTATTTTAAACAGGACTGAGATCAGTTATTTTAAACAGGACTGAGATCAGTTACTTTAAACAGGACTGAGATCAGATACTTTAAACAGGACTGAGATCAGTTACTTTAAACAGGACTGAGATCAGTTATTTAAACAGGACTGAGATCAGATACTTTAAACAGGACTGAGATCAGTTATTATAAACAGGACTGAGATCAGTTATTTTAAACAGGACTGAGATCAGATACTTTAAACAGGACTGAGATCAGTTATTATAAACAGGACTGAGATCAGTTATTTTAAACAGGATTGAGATCAGATACTTTAAACAGGACTGAGATCAGTTATTTTAAACAGGACTGAGATCAGTTAATTTAAACAGGACCATATGTGAAAACACCTCACAGAAATTAGGGCTCATTAATGTTACAATTTATTAATGACTTTAACAATATTGTATTTAACTTCTGCTAAATAAATGGTTTATACATAAACTCCTATACATAAGAGATATAACAAAAAAATTACTATAAGGTGGTCAATACACATGGTGACAATACATATAATCATTTTGGTGACCAAATGGACCCAATACGGACAGCTGATCCAAAGAGTCAGCTTATTTCAGGAACAGTGAAGGCTGTCCTCAACAGATATGGGCTGTCCACACTGGGACACACTGGGACACACTGGGACACACTGGGCCACACTGGGACACACTGGGCCACACTGGGACACACTGGGCCAATGTCTTGGGGGTAATATGGAGCCGATTAGCAAGAACACATCGGCCCAATGTGGGCATGTTTGCAGGGACACACACACAGTAAACTGACCTGTGATCAGCAGGGTGAGATACAACAACGTTTCCATCACTGTGAAATTCAAAGGATATATGATTAAAATGAATGCACTTCAAGGTTGCAACACTTTACCAATGCAAACTGTCTTTCTCCTTCTTTACTGATATGATGTGACAGGACAGGTGAAGGTAATGCTCCCCACATAGAGGTTTATCACCTGTTCAGAGACAGGAACAATCAGTGATTGTTAGGTTAGGTTTCTAAAGTATTGGAAGTGGGTAGTGGTGAAAAACCTCAACATAACGTCTCCAGAGAGCCAACAAGGGTTAGATCACATGGTTGATTATTCTACACTGGAACCTTCAAAACTGGGAATTAAAAAAGTATCTAATAAATACTATAAACATTTCTCTACAATGAAATATCTATGAAATATGAAATATCTACAATCCAAAATGGCCTCACCTGTTGTTTGAAGAAAACTCTCTTACTCTCGCTCTGTCTCTCTATCTCTCTCTCGGTATCCAACTCTATCCCCTTTCTGTCTCTGTGTCTCTCCTACTGTGTGTCTGTCATCCCATGTTTGTCCCTATTTAAACCTTACACTGTTACTCATTTGCTTGAATTTGTTATTCACCTCAAAACAAAACAAAACTGTGATGTGACATTCATCCCACTGGATAAGGGGTTGGACAGAACTAGAGAAGGAAACAGTTAGAGAAGCTATACAGAATATGTTCATGTGATGGTTCTGTTGATCCAAAGGAGATAACCCACTCCTCTAGACAGACATATTGCCCAGAAATTGCCTCATTGTACCGTAATGATCCTTGTATCCTTTTCCCTCTCGCTCTCATCCAACACTTCCCACACTGCCCCTACTCGGATGGTATCGCGCCGTCCCAACCTTCGCTCTCTCTCCCCCGCTACCCTCTCCTCTTCCATCCTATCATCTCTTCCCTCTGCTCAAACCTTCTCCAACCTATCTCCTGATTCTGCCTCCTCAACCCTCCTCTCCTCCCTTTCTGCATCCTTTGATTCTCTATGTCCCCTATCCTCCAGGCCGGCTCGGTCCTCCCCTCCCGCTCCGTGGCTCGACGACTCATTGCGAGCTCACAGAACAGGGCTCCGGGCAGCCGAGCGGAAATGGAGGAAAACTCGCCTCCCTGCGGACCTGGCATCCTTTCACTCCCTCCTCTCTACATTTTCCTCTTCTGTCTCTGCTGCTAAAGCCACTTTCTACCACTCTAAATTCCAAGCATCTGCCTCTAACCCTAGGAAGCTCTTTGCCACCTTCTCCTCCCTCCTGAATCCTCCTCCCCCTCCCCCCCCTCCTCCCTCTCTGCAGATGACTTCGTCAACCATTTTGAAAAGAAGGTCGACGACATCCGATCCTCGTTTGCTAAGTCAAACGACACCGCTGGTTCTGCTCACACTGCCCTACCCTGTGCTCTGACCTCTTTCTCCCCTCTCTCTCCAGATGAAATCTCGCGTCTTGTGACGGCCGGCCGCCCAACAACCTGCCCGCTTGACCCTATCCCCTCCTCTCTTCTCCAGACCATTTCCGGAGACCTTCTCCCTTACCTCACCTCGCTCATCAACTCATCCCTGACCGCTGGCTACGTCCCTTCCGTCTTCAAGAGAGCGAGAGTTGCACCCCTTCTGAAAAAACCTACACTCGATCCCTCCGATGTCAACAACTACAGACCAGTATCCCTTCTTTCTTTTCTCTCCAAAACTCTTGAACGTGCCGTCCTTGGCCAGCTCTCCCGCTATCTCTCTCAGAATGACCTTCTTGATCCAAATCAGTCAGGTTTCAAGACTAGTCATTCAACTGAGACTGCTCTTCTCTGTATCACGGAGGCGCTCCGCACTGCTAAAGCTAACTCTCTCTCCTCTGCTCTCATCCTTCTAGACCTATCGGCTGCCTTCGATACTGTGAACCATCAGATCCTCCTCTCCACCCTCTCCGAGTTGGGCATCTCCGGCGCGGCCCACGCTTGGATTGCGTCCTACCTGACAGGTCGCTCCTAGCAGGTGGCGTGGCGAGAATCTGTCTCCTCACCACGTGCTCTCACCACTGGTGTCCCCCAGGGCTCTGTTCTAGGCCCTCTCCTATTCTCGCTATACACCAAGTCACTTGGCTCTGTCATAACCTCACATGGTCTCTCCTATCATTGCTATGCAGACGACACACAACTAATCTTCTCCTTTCCCCCTTCTGATGACCAGGTGGCGAATCGCATCTCTGCATGTCTGGCAGACATATCAGTGTGGATGACGGATCACCACCTCAAGCTGAACCTCGGCAAGACGGAGCTGCTCTTCCTCCCGGGGAAGGACTGCCCGTTCCATGATCTCGCCATCACGGTTGACAACTCCATTGTGTCCTCCTCCCAGAGCGCTAAGAACCTTGGCGTGATCCTGGACAACACCCTGTCGTTCTCAACTAACATCAAGGCGGTGGCCCGTTCCTGTAGGTTCATGCTCTACAACATCCGCAGAGTACGACCCTGCCTCACACAGGAAGCGGCGCAGGTCCTAATCCAGGCACTTGTCATCTCCCGTCTGGATTACTGCAACTCGCTGTTGGCTGGGCTCCCTGCCTGTGCCATTAAACCCCTACAACTCATCCAGAACGCCGCAGCCCGTCTGGTGTTCAACCTTCCCAAGTTCTCTCACGTCACCCCGCTCCTCCGCTCTCTCCACTGGCTTCCAGTTGAAGCTCGCATCCGCTACAAGACCATGGTGCTTGCCTACGGAGCTGTGAGGGGAACGGCACCTCAGTACCTCCAGGCTCTGATCAGGCCCTACACCCAAACAAGGGCACTGCGTTCATCCACCTCTGGCCTGCTCGCCTCCCTACCACTGAGGAAGTACAGTTCCCGCTCAGCCCAGTCAAAACTGTTCGCTGCTCTGGCCCCCCAATGGTGGAACAAACTCCCTCACGACGCCAGGACAGCGGAGTCAATCACCACCTTCCGGAGACACCTGAAACCCCACCTCTTTAAGGAATACCTAGGATAGGATAAAGTAATCCTTCTCACCCCCCCCTTAAAAGATTTAGATGCACTATTGTAAAGTGGCTGTTCCACTGGATGTCATAAGGTGAATGCACCAATTTGTAAGTCGCTCTGGATAAGAGCGTCTGCTAAATGACTTAAATGTAAATGTAAAATGTAAAGGACCCAACTCTTAAAAATGGGTTTTGTAATTTCAAGAATTGTTCAGGTCAGTGATGCCTGAATTGAGAGTGATACAAGGTATCAAGAGAGTTCCAGAAGGACGATGGCCCAAGTCAACACCAATGCTTCCCACTGTTGTGTCAAGTTGGCTGGTAGTGGATCTCTACTCCAAATAGCTCGTTCCATCTAATCCCTCATGATCAATTGGCTTGATATCAGCTGACTGGTGAATGACTGTTAACTGTCATGGAGAGAGCAGGTGGTCCTGATGTTGTGAATATGTCTAGAAAAACACCTCCAGCATTGTGTTCTCTGACCTCCCTCTCCTCTGTCATTGGGTTCTCTGACCTCCCTCTCCTCTGTCATTGGGTTCTCTGACCTCCCTCTCCTCTGTCATTGGGTTCTCTGCCCTCCATCTCCTCTGTCATTGGGTTCTCTGATCTCCCTCTCCTCTGTCATTGGGTTCTCTGACCTCCCTCTCCTCTGTCATTGGGTTCTCTGAACTCCCTCTCCTCTGTCATTGGGTTCTCTGACCTCCCTCTCCTCTGTCATTGGGTTCTCTGAACTCCCTCTCCTCTGTCATTGGGTTCTCTGACCTCCCTCTCCTCTGTCATTGGGTTCTCTGACCTCCCTCTCCTCTGTCATTGGGTTCTCTGCCCTCCCTCTCCTCTGTCATTGTGTTCTCTGCCCTCCCTCTCCTCTGTCATTGTGTTCTCTGATCTCCCTCTCCTCTGTCATTGGGTTCTCTGACATCCCTCTCCTCTGTCATTGTGTTCTCTGCCCTCCCTCTCCTCTGTCATTGTGTTCTCTGCCCTCCCTCTCCTCTGTCATTGGGTTCTCTTCCCTCCCTCTCCTCTGTCATTGGGTTCTCTGACCTCCCTCTCCTCTGTCATTGTGTTCTCTGACCTCCCTCTCCTCTGTCATTGGGTTCTCTGCCCTCCCTCTCCTCTGTCATTGTGTTCTCTGCCCTCCCTCTCCTCTGTCATTGTGTTCTCTGACCTCCCTCTCCTCTGTCATTGGGTTCTCTGACCTCCCTCTCCTCTGTCATTGGGTTCTCTGTCCTCCCTCTCCTCTGTCATTGTGTTCTCTGCCCTCCCTCTCCTCTGTCATTGTGTTCTCTGCCCTCCCTCTCCTCTGTCATTGTGTTCTCTGCCCTCCCTCTCCTCTGTCATTGTGTTCTCTGCCCTCCCTCTCCTCTGTCATTGGGTTCTCTGACCTCCCTCTCCTCTCTCATTGTGTTCTCTGCCCTCCCTCTCCTCTGTCATTGTGTTCTCTGCCCTCCCTCCCTCTCCTCTGTCATTGTGTTCTCTGCCCTCCCTCTCCTCTGTCATTGTGTTCTCTGCCCTCCCTCTCCTCTGTCATTGTGTTCTCTGCCCTCCCTCTCCTCTGTCATTGTGTTCTCTGACCTCCCTCTCCTCTGTCATTGTGTTCTCTGCCCTCCCTCTCCTCTGTCATTGTGTTCTCTGCCCTCCCTCTCCTCTGTCATTGTGTTCTCTGCCCTCCCTCTCCTCTGTCATTGTGTTCTCTGCCCTCCCTCTCCTCTGTCATTGTGTTCTCTGCCCTCCCTCTCCTCTGTCATTCTGTTCTCTGCCCTCCCTCTCCTCTGTCATTGTGTTCTCTGCCCTCCCTCTCCTCTGTCTTTGGGTTCTCTGACCTCCCTCTCCTCTGTCATTGTGTTCTCTGCCCTCCCTCTCCTCTGTCATTGGGTTCTCTTCCCTCCCTCTCCTCTGTCATTGTGTTCTCTGCCCTCCCTCTCCTCTGTCATTGTGTTCTCTGACCTCCCTCTCCTCTGTCATTGTGTTCTCTGCCCTCCCTCTCCTCTGTCATTGAGTTCTCTTCCCTCCCTCTCCTCTGTCATTGGGTTCTCTGACCTCCCTCTCCTCTGTCATTGTGTTCTCTGCCCTCCCTCTCCTCTGTCATTGGGTTCTCTGCCCTCCCTCTCCTCTGTCATTGGGTTCTCTGACCTCCCTCTCCTCTGTCATTGTGTTCTCTGCCCTCCCTCTCCTCTGTCATTGTGTTCTCTGACCTCCCTCTCCTCTGTCATTGTGTTCTCTGACCTCCCTCTCCTCTGTCATTGTGTTCTCTGACCTCCCTCTCCTCTGTCATTGGGTTCTCTGACCTCCCTCTCCTCTGTCATTGGGTTCTCTGACCTCCCTCTCCTCTGTCATTGTGTTCTCTGCCCTCCCTCTCCTCTGTCATTGTGTTCTCTGACCTCCCTCTCCTCTGTCATTGTGTTCTCTGACCTCCCTCTCCTCTGTCATTGTGTTCTCTGACCTCCCTCTCCTCTGTCATTGGGTTCTCTGACCTCCCCCTCCTCTGTCATTGGGTTCTCTGCCCTCCCTCTCCTCTGTCATTGTGTTCTCTGACCTCCCTCTCCTCTGTCATTGTGTTCTCTGCCCTCCCTCTCCTCTGTCATTGGGTTCTCTGCCCTCCCTCTCCTCTGTCATTGTGTTCTCTGCCCTCCCTCTCCTCTGTCATTGGGTTCTCTGACCTCCCTCTCCTCTGTCATTGTGTTCTCTGACCTCCCTCTCCTCTGTCATTGGGTTCTCTGCCCTCCCTCTCCTCTGTCATTGTGTTCTCTGACCTCCCTCTCCTCTGTCATTGTGTTCTCTGCCCTCCCTCTCCTCTGTCATTGGGTTCTCTGCCCTCCCTCTCCTCTGTCATTGTGTTCTCTGCCCTCCCTCTCCTCTGTCATTGGCTTCTCTGACCTCCCTCTCCTCTGTCATTGTGTTCTCTGCCCTCCCTCTCCTCTGTCATTGGGTTCTCTGACCTCCCTCTCCTCTGTCATTGGGTTCTCTGACCTCTCTCTCCTCTATCATTGGGTGCTCTGACCTCCCTCTCCTCTGTCATTGGGTGCTCTGCCCTCCCTCCCCTCTGTCATTGGGTGCTCTGACCTCCCTCTTCTCTGTCATTGGGTTCTCTGACCTCCCTCTCCTCTGTCATTAGGTTCTCTGACCTCCCTCTCCTCTGTCATTGGGTTCTCTGACCTCCCTCTCCTCTGTCATTGGTTCTCTGACCTCCCTCTCCTCTGTCATTGGGTTCTCTGACCTCCCTCTCCTCTGTCATTGGGTTCTCTGACCTCCCTCTCCTCTGTCATTGGGTTCTCTGACCTCCCTCTCCTCTGTCATTGGGTTCTCGGACCTCCCTCTCCCCTGTCATTGGGTTCTCTGCCCTCCCTCTCCCCTGTCATTGGGTTCTCTGCCCTCCCTCTCCTCTCTCATTGGGTTCTCTGCCCTCCCTCTCCTCTCTCATTGGGTTCTCTGACCTCCCTCTCCTCTCTCATTGGGTTCTCTGACCTCCCTCTCCTCTCTCATTGGGTTCTCTGCACTCCCTCTCCTCTCTCATTGGGTTCTCTGCCCTCCCTCTCCTCTGTCATTGGGTGCTCTGACCTCCCTCTTCTCTGTCATTGGGTTCTCTGACCTCCCTCTCCTCTGTCATTAGGTTCTCTGACCTCCCTCTCCTCTGTCATTGGGTTCTCTGACCTCCCTCTCCTCTGTCATTGGTTCTCTGACCTCCCTCTCCTCTGTCATTGGGTTCTCTGACCTCCCTCTCCTCTGTCATTGGGTTCTCTGACCTCCCTCTCCTCTGTCATTGGGTTCTCTGACCTCCCTCTCCTCTGTCATTGGGTTCTCTGACCTCCCTCTCCTCTGTCATTGGGTTCTCGGACCTCCCTCTCCCCTGTCATTGGGTTCTCTGCCCTCCCTCTCCTCTCTCATTGGGTTCTCTGCCCTCCCTCTCCTCTCTCATTGGGTTCTCTGACCTCCCTCTCCTCTCTCATTGGGTTCTCTGACCTCCCTCTCCTCTCTCATTGGGTTCTCTGCCCTCCCTCTCCTCTCTCATTGGGTTCTCTGCCCTCCCTCTCCTCTGTCATTGGGTGCTCTGACCTCCCTCTCCTCTGTCATTGCACTGTCAACCCGGAAGTGTGAGGGTTGGAGCGAGTAGTCGCATTCCGCTTCGCTCCACAGGTAGTATTACATTTCATTTAATTTCATTACAGTACAACGGTTTGATTTGTTTGATCTTAGCTAGCTACATAGCCGTCTTTGTATCAAAGATAATTGTGTAGTTTAAAGTAATTATCGAGGTTCGCTAGCCAGCTAGCCAGCTATTTTCGTCCTTGTAACGTAACGTAGTCAACACTGCTAGCTAGCCAGCTAGCCAGCTAGCCACCGAATAGCAGCACTGTAGAAACTATTACATTACAACGGAACAACGGAACGACTTGATTAGTGTAGTGTTAGCTAACTACATAGTTGTCTTTGCTGTCTTTGTATCTAAGATAATTGTGTAGTTTAGAGTAATTATCGAGGTTAGCTAGCCAGCTATTTTCGTCCGCCGCGCTGCCGTTCTCCTACCTAGTCAACACTACCTAGTCAACACTGCTAGCTAGCCAACTTCTACCGAATAGCAGCACTGTAGAAACTATTACATTACAACGGAACGACTTGATTAGCGTAGTGTTAGCTAGCTACATAGTTGTCTTTGCTGTCTTTGTATCCAAGATAATTGTGTAGTTTAGAGTAATTATCGAGGTTACCTAGCCAGCTACACTTTCAAACAAAGTTAACAACGCAGCCACTGCTAGCTAGCCTACTTCACCAGCCAGCAGTACTATATCATTTTAGTCAATAAGATTTTTTGCAACGTAAGTTTAACTTTCTGAACATTCGAGACGTGTAGTCCACTTGTCATTCCAATCTCCTTTGCATTAGCGTAGCCTCTTCTGTAGCCTGTCAACTATGTGTCTGTCTATCCCTCTTCTCTCCTCTCTGCACAGACCATACAAACGCTTCACACCGCGTGGCCGCTGCCACTCTAACCTGGTGGTCCCAGCGCGCACGACCCACGTGGAGTTCCAGGTCTCCGGCAGCTGGAACTGCCGATCTGCGGCCAACAAGGCAGAGTTCATCTCAGCCTATGCTTCCCTCCAGTCCCTCGACTTCTTGGCACTGACGGAAACATGGATTACCACTGATAACACTGCTACTCCTACTGCTCTCTCCTCGTCTGCCCACGTGTTCTCGCACACCCCGAGAGCTTCTGGTCAGCGGGGTGGTGGCACTGGGATCCTCATCTCTCCCAAGTGGACATTGTCTCTTTCTCCCCTGACCCATCTGTCTATCGCCTCCTTTGAATTCCATGCTGTCACAGTTACCAGCCCTTTCAAGCTTAACATCCTTATAATTTATCGCCCTCCAGGTTCCCTTGGAGAGTTCATCAATGAGCTTGACGCCCTGATAAGTTCCTTTCCTGAGGATGGCTCACCTCTCACAGTTCTGGGTGACTTTAACCTCCCCACGTCTACCTTTGACTCATTCCTCTCTGCCTCCTTCTTTCCACTCCTCTCCTCTTTTGACCTCACCCTCTCACCTTCCCCCCCTACTCACAAGGCAGGCAATACGCTTGACCTCATCTTTACTAGATGCTGTTCTTCCACTAATCTCATTGCAACTCCCCTCCAAGTCTCCGACCACTACCTTGTATCCTTTTCCCTCTCGCTCTCATCCAACACTTCCCACACTGCCCCTACTCGGATGGTATCGCACCGTCCCAACCTTCGCTCTCTCTCCCCCGCTACTCTCTCCTCTTCCATCCTATCATCTCTTCCCTCTGCTCAAACCTTCTCCAACCTATCTCCTGATTCTGCCTCCTCAACCCTCCTCTCCTCCCTTTCTGCATCCTTTGACTCTCTATGTCCCCTATCCTCCAGGCCGGCTCGGTCCTCCCCTCCTGCTCCGTGGCTCGACGACTCATTGCGAGCTCACAGAACAGGGCTCCGGGCAGCCGAGCGGAAATGGAGGAAAACTCGCCTCCCTGCGGACCTGGCATCCTTTCACTCCCTCCTCTCTACATTCTCCTCTTCTGTCTCTGCTGCTAAAGCCACTTTCTACCACTCTAAATTCCAAGCATCTGCCTCTAACCCTAGGAAGCTCTTTGCCACCTTCTCCTCCCCCTCCTCCTCCCTCTCTGCGGATGACTTCGTCAACCATTTTGAAAAGAAGGTCGACGACATCCGATCCTCGTTTGCTAAGTCAAACGACACCGCTGGTTCTGCTCACACTGCCCTACCCTGTGCTTTGACCTCTTCCTCCCCTCTCTCTCCAGATGAAATCTCGCGTCTTGTGACGGCCGGCCGCCCAACAACCTGCCCGCTTGACCCTATCCCCTCCTCTCTTCTCCAGACCATTTCCGGAGACCTTCTCCCTTACCTCACCTCGCTCATCAACTCATCCTTGACCGCTGGCTACGTCCCTTCCGTCTTCAAGAGAGCGAGAGTTGCACCCCTTCTGAAAAAACCTACACTCGATCCCTCCGATGTCAACAACTACAGACCAGTATCCCTTCTTTCTTTTCTCTCCAAAACTCTTGAACGTGCCGTCCTTGACCAGCGCTCCTGCTATCTCTCTCAGAATGACCTTCTTGATCCAAATCAGTCAGGTTTCAAGACTAGTCATTCAACTGAGACTGCTCTTCTCTGTGTCACGGAGGCGCTCCGCACTGCTAAAGCTAACTCTCTCTCCTCTGCTCTCATCCTTCTAGACCTATCGGCTGCCTTTGATACTGTGAACCATCAGATCCTCCTCTCCACCCTCTCCGAGTTGGGCATCTCCGGCGCGGCCCACGCTTGGATTGCGTCCTACCTGACAGGTCGCTCCTACCAGGTGGAGTGGCGAGAATCTGTCTCCGCACCACGTGCTCTCACCACTGGTGTCCCCCAGGGCTCTGTTCTAGGCCCTCTCCTATTCTCGCTATACACCAAGTCACTTGGCTCTGTCATATCCTCACATGGTCTCTCCTATCATTGCTATGCAGACGACACACAATTAATCTTCTCCTTTCCCCCTTCTGATAACCAGGTGGCGAATCGCATCTCTGCATGTCTGGCAGACATATCAGTGTGGATGACGGATCACCACCTCAAGGTGAACCTCGGCAAGACGGAGCTGCTCTTCCTCCCGGGGAAGGACTGCCCGTTCCATGATCTCGCCATCACGGTTGACAACTTCATTGTGTCCTCCTCCCAGAGTGCTAAGAACCTTGGCGTGATCCTGGACAACACCCTGTCGTTCTCAACTAACATCAAGGCGGTGACCCGTTCCTGTAGGTTCATGCTCTACAACATTCGCAGAGTACGACCCTGCCTCACACAGGAAGCGGCGCAGGTCCTAATCCAGGCACTTGTCATCTCCCTTCTGGATTACTGCAACTCGCTGTTGGCTGGGCTCCCTGCCTGTGCCATTAAACCCCTACAACTCATCCAGAACGCCGCAGCCCGTCTGGTGTTCAACCTTCCCAAGTTCTCTCACGTCACCCCGCTCCTCCGCTCTCTCCACTGGCTTCCAGTTGAAGCTCGCATCCGCTACAAGACCATGGTGCTTGCCTACGGAGCTGTGAGGGGAATGGCACCTCCGTACCTTCAGGCTCTGAAGGGCACTGCGTTCATCCACCTCTGGCCTGCTCACCTCCCTACCTCTGAGGAAGTACAGTTCCCGCTCAGCCCAGTCAAAACTGTTCGCTGCTCTGGCACCCCAATGGTGGAACAAACTCCCTCACGACGCCAGGTCAGCGGAGTCAATCACCACCTTCCGGAGACACCTGAAACCCCACCTCTTTAAGGAATACCTAGGATAGGATAAAGTAATCTTTCTAACCCCCCCCCTTAAAAGAGTTAGATGCACTATTGTAAAGTGGTTGTTCCACTGGATATCATAAGGTGAATGCACCAATTTGTAAGTCGCTCTGGATAAGAGCGTCTGCTAAATGACTTAAATGTAAATGTAATGTAAAACCCTTTCCACAGAGGGTTCTACATGGAACCAGAAAGAGTTCTACTTGCGATAAAAAGGGTTCTACATGGAACCAGAAAGGGATATTATTCAAAGGGTTGTCATATGGATACAGTAGAAGAACCCTTCTGGAATATTTTTTTCTGAATGTAGGATCTTCTCCCCCCCTGTCCATGTCAATTCATTCATTATGTTCTGAAATGGAAAACTGATCCTAGATCAGCACACCTAGATGCTTGTGATATTACATTTATTACATTACATTTACGTCATTTAGCAGACGCTCTTATCCAGAGCGACTTACAGTAGAGTGCATACATTTTATTACATTTTTACATACCGAGACAAGGATATCCCTACCGGCCAAACCCTCTCTAACCCGGACGACGCTATGCCAATTGTGCGTCGCCCCACGGATCTCCCGGTTGCGGCCGGCTGCGACAGAGCCTGGGCGCGAACCCAGCCCAGCCTGGGCGCAAACCCAGAGACTCTGGTGGCGTAGCTAGCACTGCGATGCAGTGCCCTAGACCACTGCACCACCCGGGAGACCCACGGTTTGGTAGTTACAGTACGTAGCTTGCAGGTCCCAGATCTGTTGTGCTGTCTGGCAACTCCTATGGTCATTGTCATTTCTAGCTTGATAATAACCAAACTACAATGAACAAAAATATGAACAAAAATATTAACATAAATATGAACATAAATATGAACGCAACACGTAAGGTTTTTGATCCCATGTTTCATGAGTTGAAATAAAAGATCGCAGAAATTCTTCTTAAGCACAATAAAGCTTATTTATATATATTTTTTAATTTGTTTACAAATCTTTTAGTGAGCATTTCTCCTTGGCCAGATAAACCATCCACCTGACAGGTGTGGCATATCAAGAAGCTGACTAAACAGCATGATCATTACACAGGTCCACCTTGTGCTGGGGACAATAAAAGGCCACTTTAAAATGTGCAGTTTTGTCACACAACGCAATTCCACTGATGTCTCAAGTTTTGAAGGAGCTTGCAATTGACATGCTCACTACAGGAATGTCTACCAGAGCTGTTGCCAGAGAATGTAATATTACTTTTTCTCTCATTAGCTGCCTCCAACATCATTTTAGAGAATTTAGCAGTACTTCCAACCGGCCTCACAACCGCAGACACCATGTGTGGTGAAAATTCACCTTCCTACAGGACAACAACCCTAAGCAGACAGCCAAGACAATGAAGGAGTGGCTTAGGGACAAGTCTCTGAATGTCCTTGAGTGGTCCAGCCAGATGCTGGATTTCAAACCGATTGAACATCTCTGGAGAAACTTGAAATATTTGTTCAGCGACGCTTCCGTCCAACCTGACAGAGCTTTTTGAGGATCTGCAGAGAAGAATGGGAGAAACTCCCCAAATACAGGTGTGCCAAGCTTGTAGCATCATACCCAAGAAGACTCAAGGCTGTAATCACTGCTAAGGGTGCTTCAACAAAGTACTGAGTAAAGTGTCTGAATACTTACGTAAATCTAGTATATCCATTTATATTTGTAATACATTTGTAAAAAATTCTAAAACCTGTTTTTTCTTTGTCATTATGGGGTATTGTGAGTAGATTGATGAGGGGAAAAAACGATTTAATCCATTTTAGTATAAGGCTGTAAAGTAGCAAAATGTGGAAAAAGTCAAGGGGTCTGAATACTTTCCGAATGCCCTGCAGACCATAATATCAAACATAATATAACCTTTCATCCAAAAGTGGTCAAGCATACATTTTCCATATTGGTGGCCTCAGAGGAAACAAACTAACAATCCTGGCATTGAAAGCACCATGTTCTACAAACTGAGCCACACAGAACCACAACACACATGAGAGTTGACAAGAGGCCACAAACAGATCTGAGAACAGGTTAGGTACTGATGTTACATCATTGTGTGTTCCAGGAAATATCCTGGGTCTGGCTTGATGTGGTAAAGTTCCCCTCTGTCTGATTTGAGGAAGTTATATGTAAAACGTAACTAAAGCTCTGGTCAGCAGGACATGGTTCTAACTGGTACAAGTGTATCAGAGTCCTGAAGAGAGGACTTGATTACACATGTCTAGCTGTCTTTATCATTAAGGTAAAATGTGTAAAATAAACATTAAAATAATATTAAGTTGAAACTTGAAAATCACAACTCTAGACCTAAACTGTCAATCTGCAACAGGTATTTATTTGATAATCAGAAAAGACATCTTCATTAACCAATTAAAACATGCTGAGACTGCATTTACTATGCAGTATGTAAACTATGGTCTAAATACATTTTCAATTAAAGAAAGTTACATTCCAATTAGAAAAACACATTGATACTTACAGTTCTGTGAAAAAGTATTTGTCCCCTTTCTGATTCTCTATTTTTGCATATTTTATATACTGAATATTATTAGATCTTCAACCAAAACCTAAAATTTGAAAAAGCGAACCTGAGTTTACAAAATAACAAAACATATTTATACTCATTATATCTATTTAGTTAAAAGTTATTTAACACCCAAATCCCCTGTGTGAAAAAGTAATTTCCCCTTTACACTCAATAACTGGTTGTTCCACCTTTAGCTCTAATGACTGCAACCAAACGCTTCCTGTAGTTGTTGATCAGTCTCTCACATTGCTGTGGAGGAATTGTGGCCCACTCTTCCATGCAGAACTGCTTTAACTCAGCAAAGCATCCTCAAACCATCCCACTACCACCACCATGCTTGACTGTTAGTATGATGTTTTTACTGTAGAATGCAGTGTTTGAACGACATGGGTCCCATTATGCCTGGCGAAAACCAAACACTGCATTCTGCAGTAAAAACCCTCTACCAACGGTCAAGCATGGTGGTGGTAGTGTGATGGTGTGAGGATGCTTTGCTGCCTCAGGACCTGGACGACTTGCCTTTATAGAAGGAACCATGAATTCTGCTCTGTATCAGAGAATTCTACAGGAGAATGTCAGGCCATCCGTCTGTGAGCTGATGCTGAATCGCAGGTGGGTCATGCAGCAAGACATTGATCCAAAACACACAATCAAGTCTACATGAAAATGGTTAAAAAGCAACGCATTTGAAGTATTGGAATGACCTAGTCAAAATCCAGACCTAATGTTACGCACGCCTCTGAGAAGAGGGAACGCAACTCCCTGCTACAACTCAACTCTCTGTAAAGGGGGTAATGTAAAGGGGGTACGAGCAACCCCTTCCTCTGCCCTGTCCTCCGACTTGGCATCGGAAAGTCTACCCGTCTCCTCTCCTTGCAATGAGAGAATTCTTTCTCTTACTAATCCCTCCCTGACTAGCACCAAAAGCTCAGCCTTCAGGGCTTTCTCAGGGATGATGAATCCATAATGGTCAGCTATAGCTATAAGGTCTACTTTCCGAAACCTCACCAAACAATCAATAGAGGGCGCTTCAATGAACTTGGAGATGGCTGAGGCAGCCATCTTGTACACAACAATTTACTGAACACACAAACTTAAGTCATCCAAACTCACAACCTACCATCACCCCTCAATCACTAACCACAGAGAGCTCAGTGCAGCAGGGTCCGGTGGGTTTAATGGAATCCCGGATGAGCCCCCATTATGTTACGCACGCCTCTGAGAAGAGGGAACGCAACTCCCTGCTACAACTCAACTCTCTGTGAAGTGCAAGAGGTATGAACTGTAGGTGCGAGAAAGGACGACAAAGGCAGAATTTACCGTTTACTAGGATTTATTTCCTACACGGTAATATGGGGAAAAGGGGCTGGACGGAACCAAAGGAAAGAAAGTAAATATCAAAGCTCCCCCTCTCCTATCTAACCTGCCTACCCACTTAACACCACCTGGTGCCCTAACCAAAATACAGGGGGTGGTCCGCCCAGGTCTTACCTAGTGTGCCTAGACAGTAAATATACTACGGGTATATGTATGCCCGCGGGCCTCTTGCCTAAGCACTCCCAAAGTGCCTTCTCCTTCCCCCCTGGGAACAAATGAAACAGAATAATTATTAACAATTTCACAAACACTCAGAAACACAGGACATAGCAAAGCTGCTACCAACAACAACAGTACATACCACACTTTCTGATACACAACCAACACTATATCACAATCTAATTCTCCAGCAAGGATCTCAGCCTATAATGATATATATCTCTCTCTAATGATCTCTCTAAAACATTCAATCTCCCTCTAATCTCTTCTCTTTATCTCTTTTCTGAACAGAACACTGGCATTTATATCTTCAGGTGGCAATGGTAATTAGAGTCAGCTGCTTCTTGACGAGGGGGCGGGGTCAGCTCCAATCATCAATTAGCCTGGGGTCGACCAATCAACTGGTTGGGGAGTACTTCAGGAAGCCATCTCCTGAAACACACACACTCAAATACAAAAGCTACAACACAGAAACTGGGGAACGTAACACCTAATGATCCCATTTGAGATGTTGTGGCAGGACTTGAAACGACCAGTTCATGATTGAAAACCCACAAATGTCGCTGAGTTTACTTTTTAACACATGAACATTGGGTGTTACATAACTTTGTTATTAAATAAATTAAATAGGTATGTAATTGTTGTGTTATTTGTTCACTCAGGTTCCCTTCATCTAATATTCTGTTTCATTTGAAGATCAGATAACATTCAGTATCAAAAATATGTAAAAGTAGAGAAAATTAGAAAGTAGGCAAATACTTTTTCACAGCACTGTATATCAACATAACTACAGATAACTCATTTACAGACATGATGTGTGAAAAGTCTATCTTGAGAACACACCCTGTAATAAAACAACCAAGTCAAGAATATTATCAAGAAAAACATGTCATGATAAAACAATATTAATGTTTATAATTAAACAATTTACTTAATAAAACACATTTAATTAGGTTCAGAAAATACATCCCAGTACAGATAATGAATCAAATAAAAAAGAGAAATGTAAGGAGAACATTTTACATAACTAGAGTTCTCTCTTTGTCATCATCCTCTTCTTCATCTTCTCCTTCTCTTCTTTCTTGGGAGACCCCTCTTCCTCCTTGTGGAAGACCTTCCCATCAGGCTGCTTTTTCCATGTCACTTTGATGTCTGCAGGTAACCCCTGATCCTTCAGCTTGTTCCTTATCTGGAGAAACACAAAGACACACAGAGACCCACACTTTTATACCATCTATTGCATCTCATCTATACCGGTCGGTCATGGCCCATCCATATATTTATGTGTACATATTCTTATTCCATCCCTTTAATTAGATTTGTGTGTATTAGCTAGTTGTTGTGTAATTGTTGGATTAGTTGTTCGATATTGTGGCAGTGTCAGAACTAGAAGCACAAGCATTTCACACACTCACAATAACATCTGCTAACCATGTGTTTGTGAAAAATGAGATTTGATTTGATTTGAATATTTGACTCTGTATTAGTCATTCTGAAGATCTACAACTACCATTCCTTCCTGCTATACTGAGACGTTCTTCACTTCAACACTTTGACTCTATGAGGAGATGAGGCTTATATTTGACCTATTTCACACATGTACAAGTGTGTTTTAATATACATGTGTGAATTGGAAATGTGTTTTTGGATATCCCACTCTCCCTGAGACACCCTTTGAGAGCGGGGTCACAGCCAGGGTAGAAGGTCGTCCACAAACAGATTAGGACCCAGACCAGAGAGGAGGTCATCCACAACAGACTAGGACCCAGACCAGAGAGGAGGACATCCACAACAGACTAGGACCAAGACCAGAGAGGAGGACATCCACAACAGACTAGGACCCAGACCAGAGAGAGGTCATCCACAACAGACTAGGACCCAGACCAGAGAGGAGGTCATCCACAACAGACTAGGACCCAGACCAGAGAGGAGAACATCCACAACAGACTAGGACCCAGACCAGAGAGGAGAACATCCACAACAGACTAGGACCAAGACCAGAGAGGAGGACATCCACAACAGATTAGGACCCAGACCAGAGAGGAGGCCATCCACAACAGACTAGGACCCAGACCTAAGAGGAGGACATCCACAACAGACTAGGACCCAGACCAGAGAGAGGTCATCCACAACAGACTAGGACCCAGACCAGAGAGGAGGACATCCACAACAGACTAGGACCAAGACCAGAGAGGAGGACATCCACAACAGACTAGGACCCAGACCAGAGAGGAGGACATCCACAACAGACTAGGACCCAGACCAGAGAGGAGGCCATCCACAACAGACTAGGACCCAGACCAGAGAGGAGGTCATCCACAACAGACTAGGACCCAGACCAGAGAGGAGGACATCCACAACAGATTAGGACCCAGACCAGAGAGGAGGTCATCCACAACAGACTAGGATCCAGACCAGAGAGGAGGACATCCACAACAGATTAGGACCCAGACCAGAGAGGAGGCCATCCACAACAGACTAGGACCCAGACCAGAGAGGAGGTCATCCACAACAGACTAGGACTCAGACCAGAGAGGAGGTCATCCACAACAGACTAGGACCCAGACCAGAGAGGAGGACATCCACAACAGACTAGGACCCAGACCAGAGAGGAGATCATCCACAACAGACTAGGACCCAGACCAGAGAGGAGATCATCCACAACAGACTAGGACCCAGACCAGAGAGGAGATCATTCACAACAGACTAGACCCAGACCAGAGAGGAGATCATCCACAACAGACTAGGACCCAGACCAGAGAGGAGGACATCCACAACAGACTAGGACTCAGACCAGAGAAGAGGACATCCACAACAGATTAGGACCCAGACCAGAGAGGAGGACATCCACAACAGACTAGGACTCAGACCAGAGAGGAGGTCATCCACAACAGACTAGGACCCAGACCAGAGAGGAGGACATCCACAACAGACTAGGACCCAGACCAGAGAGGAGGACATCCACAACAGACTAGGACCCAGACCAGAGAGGAGGACATCCACAACAGACTAGGACCCAGACCAGAGAGGAGGACATCCACAACAGACTAGGACCCAGACCAGAGAAGAGGTCTGTACAGTTGGTATCATTACTGAGTTGGTTCTTCATGAACAGGGTGAAACTCACCTCTTGTAAGATGGCGTCCTGAACAGCAGGATCACTGAAGTTCAGATTTTGATCCTTTGGGGTCATCTTCATTCTCACCACCTGTCTCTTCAGTTGGGGTTTCTCAGGGGTCTCCACAGCTGGGCCTACAAGAGAATACAATCCCACAATGACAGTAGTGAATCATGGGGCAACTTTAGAGTTCTCCTGTCATCATAGTATCAGGTAGATCAGGTAGAGAATTTGGTAACTTACCATAGCAGATGAAAGCAGTGATGTAGTCACAGGGTTGACTGAACCATGCAGAATAAGGAGAAGAAGAATGATAATAAGACACCATAGTGCAGTTGTAACTCCGATCTTTTGAAGGCCATCCTGGCCTCCAGTTTCTGATTGAGGAGTCACTCTGATCTGACCATATCCAGGAGTCTTGAAACAGACCGATCCACACAGGAAGTCCCCTCAGTGATATCTTCTGCTCTATCTCTGTGTTCTCAGTCTGGTTCCTCACACTGACCAGGTCTGTGTGATGCTGTCTGCAGTAACTCTGAGCATCTATCCAGGCCTTGTTCTCCTGAATTAAGACGTATGTTAGGTTGGTGTCTTGTTTTCCTGCAAAAGTCAAATGTAATAATCAATACAAATATCCACTGAAATATCATCTACTGATCATCTATAGTAGATGTTCTCATTGATTTGATAACAGATCAATAACTGATAAACTTATTTGGTAAAGGGGGCAGCATTTTTGGATGAATTCCGTGCCCATAGTGAACTGCCTCCTACTCAGTCCCACATGCTAATATATGCATAGCATTATTACTATTGGATTGAAAACACTCTGAAGTTTCTAAAACTGTTTAAATTATGTTTGTGAGTATAACAGAACTCATATGGCAGGCAAAAACCTGAGAAAAAATCCAAACAGGAAGTGAAAATTCTGAGAGTGGTCGTTGTTAAAGTCATCGCCTGTTCAATTCCCTGTAATATATGGATCTGTTTGCACTTCATACGCCTTCCACTAGATGTCAACAGTCAGTAGAACGTGGAATGAAGCTTATGCTGTGTTGTGGGACCGGATGGGAGCGGAATGAGTCAGTGGTCTGGCAGATTGCCAGTTCTTGGTCACGCGCTTTCCTCATTATATCGTCATGCGTTCTATTTTTTATAGAGACTGAAAAGAATTCTCCGGTTGGAACGTAATTGGATATAAATGATAACAACATCCTGAAGATTGATTCTCTACTAAGTTTGACCAGTTTATTTGACCTGTAATATAACTTTTTGAAGTTTTCATCCGACGTTGGCCTGCATCTGCGCGAGCGTTTGGACACGTGTACTACACATGGTAGCAAAATTAGCTAATTAGACATAAGTAATGGACATTATCGAACAAAACAACGATTTATTGTGGAAGTAGGATTCCTGGCACTTCATTCTGATGAAGATAATCAAAGGTAAGGGAATATTTATGATGTAATTTCGTATTTCTGTTGACTCCAACATGGTGGAGAAGTGTTGTTACATCTGAGCGGCGTCTCAGATTATTGCATGGTGTGCTTTTTACGTAAAGTTTTTTAAAATCTGACACAGCGGTTGCATTAGGAACAAGTGTATCTTTAATTATATGTAAAACATGTATCTTTCATCAAAGTTTATGATGAGTATTTCTGTTATTTGACGTGGCTCTCTGTAATTACTCCGGATATTTTGGAGGCATTTCTGAACATGGCGCCAATGTAAACCGAGATTTGTGGATTTAAATATGCACATTATCGAACAAAACATACATGTATTGTGTAACATGATGTCATATGAGTGTCATCTGATGAAGATGTTCAAAGGTTAGTGATTCATTTTATCTCTATTTCTGGTTTTGTTACTACTATCTTTTGCTGGGAAAATGGCTGTGTTTTTCTGTGGCTATGTACTGAGCTAACATAATTATTTGGTGTGCTTTCCCCGTAAATCCTTTTTGAAATCAGACATGTTGGCTGGATTCTGTAACGCGATTCGTCCTCCTCATCTGACGAGTAAGAAATGTCGGACCAATATGCAGCGTGATGATTATCGATTTTAATGAACACGAATAATCTAACAAAAAACAACAAAACACGAGAACGAAACGAAACAGTCCTGAAACGGTGAACATACACAAACACAGGAACAGGAACAATCACCCATAAAACACAATACAAAACAGGCTACCTAAATATGGCTCCCAATCAGAGACAATGACAAACACCTGCCTCTGATTGAGAACCATATCAGGCCAAATGAAAACCCCACATAGAAACACAAAACATAGATAACCCACCCAACTCACGCCCTGACCAACTAAAACAAAGAAATTACAAAAGAACTAGGGTCAGAACGTGACAGATTCACAACATGTGTAGCTTTAATTTGGTGTCTTTCATGTGTGATTTCATGAAAGATATATTTTTATAGTAATATATTTTAAATAGGCGCGCTACATTTTTTCTGGATTTTGGCCAAGTGGGACGTTAGCGTCCCAGATATCCTAGAGAAGTTAACAAAAAAAAAGTCTAATTTAATAATCAATACAAATATCCAGTGAAACATCATCTACTGATCATCTATAGTACATGTTGTCATTGATTTGATAACAGATCAATAACTGATTAACAACTTAAAGCTATCATGAGTCTATGTTTCAACTCAATGGCAGCTCCAGCACTTAGAACAGGCTTCATCATTAGTATGTAAACACTCACCATCATAACAGATGAAGTGATGCTGGTCATCACAGGAGGTGTTGTGCCACAGACCAGCTGTACTCATTAAAGCACAGTTACCATTTTGGGGCGTCCCAGTGTCCCAGTTTCTGAACTCAGTCTCCCCCTTTCTGTAGAAACGTCTGTCTGCCAGAGACCAGTGCCATTTCATGGAGTCTCCCTTCTTCAGTCCAATCCATAACCAGTAATTATAATCATTGGCACTGGTAATCAGCCTGTTCAGGTCCTCCATGTCATCTACTGTAGCCAGATTAGTGTATTTCTCTCTGCAGTAACTCTGGGCATCAGTCCAGGTCATAAAGGTGCTAATGATGTGATACTGACGAAGACATGAGGAAGGTGTGTAGAATCCTGTGAACAGAAAAATGATTCATGAGGTACATTTTCTCCATCACCTTCTCAACCCCAACCATATTATCTATGGATCTGTTAACATACAGTACACACTGGTGTGCAAACACACACACACACACACACACACACACACACACACACACACACACACACACACACACACACACACACACACACACACACACACACACACACACACACACACACACACACACACACACACACACACACACACACACACATCCATAAACACATGACCACACTTTTCCTGTGTGGGTGTTCATTGGGCCTTTGTTGGGTTAGTGAGGGATCTTTGAGGGGCGGTAGACTTCCTTGGCTGTACAATTTTCAAATAAATCATTATTTATTCTGCGGTTATTCTGCAGTTGTTCTATTGATATTATTTCTGTCAGCAATGAAATGTACAGTACATGTTAAGAGTATCCTCTGATTATAATTATTATGTCTTTATCTATTATCTTCCAACATGTAAGTAGGTTTTTGTAGATGTCCAATAACACATTCTGATTGAATGTCTTGTCCTGCACTTCCCAGGGTGCATTGAGTGAATGTTGGAAAAAGATCTTGAATCCTTTCTAAACATAAAAGTGTGAATGCAAAGAGGACTCTGTCCACAAAATAGATGAAGTGAACTAGCAAAGAGTTGAGTCGTCATTCAAATCCAGAGACAGAGTGAAAACAAAGAGAACAGAGTTATGTTTCTCTTAATACCACAGTTCACTTTAAACAGGTCTGAGATCAGTTACTTTAAACAGGTCTGAGATCAGTTACTTTAAACAGGACTGAGATCAGTTACTTTAAACAGGACTGAGATCAGTTACTTTAAACAGGACTGAGATCAGTTACTTTAAACAGGACTGAGATCAGTTACTTTAAACAGGACTGAGATCAGTTACTTTAAACAGGACTGAGATCAGTTACTTTAAACAGGACTGAGATCAGTTACTTTAAACAGGACTGAGATCAGTTACTTTAAACAGGACTGAGATCAGTTACTTTAAACAGGACTGAGATCAGTTACTTTAAACAGGACTGAGATCAGTTACTTTAAACAGGACTGAGATCAGTTACTTTAAACAGGACTGAGATCAGTTATTTTAAACAGGACTGAGATCATTTATTTTAAACAGGACTGAGATCAGTTATTTTAAACAGGACTGAGATCAGTTATTTTAAAAAGGACCATATGTGAAAACACCTCACAGAAATTAGGGCTCATAAATGTTACAATTTCTTAATGACTTTAGCAATATTGTATTTAACTTGTGCTAAATAAATTGTTTATTCATAAATTCCTATACATAAGAGATGTAACTGAAAAATAGAAAAAAAAATTACTAGAAGGTGGTCAATACACATGGTGACAATACATAAGATCATTTTGGTGACCAGATGGACCCAATACGGACAGCTGATCCAAAGTGTCAGCTTATATCAGCAACAGTGAAGGCTGTCCTCAACAGATATGGGCTGTCCACACTGGGACACACTAGGACACACTGGGACACACTGGGCCACACTGGGCCACACTGGGACACACTGGGACACACTGGGCCAATGTCTTGTGGGTAATATGGAGCCGATTAGGAAGAATTATCGGCCCAATGTGGGCATGTTTGCTGGGACACACACACAGTAAACTGACCTGAGATTAGCAGGGTGAGATACAACAACGTTTCCATCACTGTGAAATTCAAAGGATATATGATTAAAATGAATGCACTTCAAGGTTGCAACACTTTACCAATGCAAACTGTCTTTCTCCTTATTTACTGATATGATGTGACAGGACAGGTGAAGATAATGCTCCCCACATAGAGGGTTATCACCTGTTCAGAGACAGGAACAATCAGTGATTGTTAGGTTAGGTTTCTAAAGTATTGGAAGTGGGTAGAGGTGAAAAACCTCAACATAACGTCTCCAGAGAAACAACAAGGGTTAGATCACATGGTTGATTATTCTACAATGGAAACATAAAAACTGGTAATAAAAACAGTATCTTATAAATAATATAAACATTTATCTACAATAAAATATGTTAGAATTACAAAATGATTCCACAACCCAAAATGGCCTCACCTGTTGTTTGAAGAAATCTCTCACTGTCGCTCTGTCTCTTACTCTCTCCCCTTTCTGTCTCTCTGACTCTCTCTCTCTCGCTCGCTATATTACTCTCTCCCCTTTCTGTCTCTCTGTCTCTCCTACTGTGTGTCTGTCATCCCATGTTTATCCCTATTTAAACCTTACACTGTTCCTTATTTGCTTGAATTTGTTATTCATCTCAAATTAAAACAAAACTCTAGCGTGACATTCATCCCACTGGATAAGGGGTTGGACAGAACTAGAGAAGGAAACAGTTAGAGAGGCTATACAGAACATTTGCATGTGATGTTTCTCTTGATTCAAAGGAGATAACCCACTCCTCTAGTCTAGTCTATTACCCAGAAATTGCCTCATTGTACAGAAAAGGGTTGAGTGATTTCTAGTAATGTTCAGGTGAGTGAGTGAGGCCTTATTTGACAGTGACAGTCCCAGGTAAAGCCACTTGACTGGAGCAGGGCTGGAGGTACAAGTGTTTGAATTGGAAATGTGTTTTTGAATATCCCACTCACCCTGAGACACCTTCGGAGAGTTGTGTCACAGCCAGGAGAAAAAGTCATCCACAACAGACTAGAACCCAGATCAGAGAGGAGGTCATCCACAACAGACTAGGACCCAGACCAGAGAGGAGGTCATCCACAACAGACTAGGACCCAGACTAGAGAGGAGGTCATCCACAAAATACATTTTTCCAGACCAGAAAAGATGTCTGTACAGTTTGTATCATTACTCGGTGAACAGGGGGAAACTGACCTCTTGTAAGACGGCGTCCTGAACAGCAAGATCTCTGAGATTCCCATTTTGATCCTTTGGGGTCATCTTCACTCTCACCACCTGTCTCTTCAGTTGAGGTTTCTCAGGGGTTGGGGAGGCAGTCTTGTGTGGGGGGGTAGTCGTGGTTGTGGGCAGGGGGGTCGTCGTGGTTGTGGGCAGTCGTGGTTGTGGGCAGAGGGTTAGTCGTGGTTGTGGGCATGGGGGTAGTCGTAGTTGTGGGCAGGGGGGTAGTCGTAGTTGTGGGCAGGGGGGTTGTCGTGGTTGTGGGCAGGGGGGTAGTCGTGGTTGTGGGCAGAGGGGTAGTCGTGGTTGTGGGCAGAGGGGTAGTCGTGGTTGTGGGCAGAGGGGTAGTTGTGGTTGTGGGCAGGGGGGTAGTCGTGGTTTTGGGCAGGGGGGTAGTCGTAGTTGTGGGCAGGGGGGTAGTCATAGTTGTGGGCAGGGGGGTTGTCGTGGTTGTGGGCAGGGGGGAAGTCGTGGTTGTGGGTATGGGGGAAGTTGTGGTTGTAGGCAGGGGGGAAGTCGTGGTTGTGGGCAGGGGGCTAGTCGTTGTTGTGGGTGTGGGCAGGGGGGCAGTTGTGGTCTCCACAGCTATGCCAAGAAGAGAAAAAAATCCCACAATGACAGTAGTGAATCACGGGTGCAACATTAGTTCTCCTGTCATCATAGTATCAGGTAGATCAGGTGGAGAATATGGTAACTTACCATAGCAGATGAAAGGAAAGGCGTTATCACAGGGATAATTTCTCAATTTAGCATGATAAGGAGAGGAAGGATTAGAATGCACCAGAGTGCAGTTGAATGCCTGTTCTGTTGAAAGCCATCCTGGAGACCAGTTTCTGAATGAGGAGTCACTCTGGTCTGACCATATCCAGGAGTCTTGAAACAGACCGATCCACACAGGAAGTCCACTCAGTGATATCTTCTGCTCTATCTCTGTGTTCTCAGTCTGGTTCCTCACACTGACCAGGTCTGTGTGATGCTGTCTGCAGTAGCTCTGAGCATCTATCCAGGTCTTGTTCTCCTGAATTAAGACGTATGTTGGGTTGGTGTCTTGTTTTCCTGCAAAAGTCAAATTGAATAATCAAGATAAATATCCAGTGAAACATCATCTACTGATCATCTATAGTACATGTTGTCATTGATTTGATAACAGATCAATAACTGATTAACAACTTAAAGTTATCATGAGTGTAACGGCTTTCTTCCTGGGATGAAGGAGAGGACCAAAATGCAGCGCGGCTAGTGTTCAACATGATTTAATAAAGAAGAGACAATATCGTGAACACTATACAAAATACAAAATAACAAATGTGAAAACCGAGACAGTCCTATCTGGTGCAGAACACTAAGACAGAAGACAACCACCCACAATCCCCAACACAAAACAAGCCACCTATATATGATTCTCAATCAGGGACAACGATTGACAGCTGCCTCTGATTGAGAACCATATCAGGCTGAACACAGAAACAGACAAACTAGACACACAACATAGAATGCCCACCCAGCTCACGTCCTGATCAACACTAAACAAGCAAAACACACAAGAACCATGGTCAGGACGTGACAGTACCCCCCTCCTGAGGTGCGAACTCCGGACGCACCCCTAAAACTCCAGGGGAGGGTCTGGGTGGGCATCTGTCCGCGGTGGCGGCTCCGGCGCAGGACGAGGACACCACTCCACCATTGTCTTTGTCCCCCTCCTTAGCGTCCTTTGAGTGGCGACCCTCGCCCCCGACCCTGGTCTAGGAACCTTCACAAAGGTCCCCCCTAGATAGAGGAGACAGCTCAGGACAGATAGGTAGCTCAGGACAGAGAGGTAGCTCAGGACAGAGGGCAACTCCGGACTGAAGGGCAGCTCCGGACAGAGAGGCCGCTCTGGACTGAAGGGCAGCTCCGGGCTGAGGGGCAGCTCATGACTGGAGGGCAGCTCATGACTGGAGGGCAGCTCATGACTGGAGGGCAGCTCATGACTGGAGGGCAGCTTATGACTGGAGGGCAGCTCATGACTGGAGGGCAGCTCATGACTGGAGGGCAGCTCATGACTGGCGGGCAGCTCATGACTGGCGGGCAGCTCATGACTGGAAGGCAGCTCATGACTGGAGGGCAACTCATGACTGGCTGGCGGCTCTGGCAGCTCCTGACTGGCTGGCGGCTCTGGCAGCTCCTGACTGGCTGGCGGCTCTGGCGGCTCCTGACTGGCTGGCGGCTCTGGCGGCTCCTGACTGACTGACGGCTCTAGCGGCTCCTGACTGACGAACGGCTCTGACGGCTCGGGACAGACGGGCGGCTCCTATGGCTCGGGACAGACGGGCGGCTCTGACGGCTCGGGACAGACGGGCGGCTCAGATGACGCTGGGCAGACGGATGGCTCAGATGGCGCTGGGCAGACGGATGGCTCAGATGGCGCTGGGCAGACGGATGGCTCAGATGGCGCTGGGCAGACGGATGGCTCAGATGGCGCTGGGCAGACGGATGGCTCAGATGGCGCTGAGCAGACGGATGGCTCAGATGGCGCTGGGCAGGCAGGCAGCTCAGACGGCGCTGGACAGACGGCCGACTCTGACCTGCTGAGGCGCACAGTAGGCCTGGTGCGTGGTGCCGGAACTGGTGGTACCGGACTGGAGGCAGGCACCTCAAGGCTAGTGCGGGGAGCAGGAACAGGGCACACTGGACTCTCAAAGCGCACTATAGGCCTGGTGCGTGGTGCCGGCACTGGTGGTACCGGGCTGAGGGCACGCACCTCAGGGCGAGTGTGGGGAGAAGGAACAGTGCGTACAGGGCTCTGGAGACGCACAGGAGGCTTGGTGCGTGGTGCCGGAACTGGAGGCACTGGGCTGGAGACACGCACCACAGGGAGAGTGCGTGGAGGAGGAACAGGGCTCTGGAGACGCACAGGAAGCCTGGTGCGTGGTGTAGTCACTGGTGGTACTGGGCTGGGGCGGGAAGGTGGCGCCGGATATACCGGACTGTGCAGGCGTACTGGCTCCCTTGAGCACCGAGCCTGCCCAACCTTACCTGGTTGAATGCTCCCCGTAGCCCGTCCAGTGCGGGGAGGTGGAATAACCCGCACTGGGCTGTGTTGGCGAACCGGGGACACCATGCGTAAGGCTGGTGCCATGTACACCGGCACACTCATCTATGCATCTTTGCACGTGGTACACCCAATTGTGTAAGCAGACACACACACACACACACACACACACACACACACACACACACACACACACACACACACACACACACACACACACACACACACACACACACACACACACACACACACACACACACACACACACACACACACACACACACACACACACACACACACACATCATGAACTGACCTGAGATTAAGAGGGTGAGGTACAAAGAAGTTTCCATCAGTGTGAAATTCAAAGGAAATATGATTAAAATAGTGAACAGAGACTCCTACACTCAGTTTAGAGTTGTGTTCCAAGAGTTCTGAAAATACACCATCACATCTGAAATGTAACCAGAATCATTGAAAAACAACTGGGTTACATTCATTTCTCTATGTTAATGCTAAAAATATTATACATTTTAAACATGGCCTCACGTGTTGTTTGTAGGAAACTCTGTCTCACTCCGTCTATCTTGTTCTCTCCAGCTCTCTCTCCTTCTGTCTGTCCCCCCCTGCTTGGCCCTATATACATCTTAAACTGATACTCATTGATTTGAATTTGTTTTTCATATTCTTTGTTTCCAAATAGGGGTATGCAAAAAGGAGTAGACATTCTCATAAAGTTATTATCTTACTCAAACAAGCATGTGGCACGTAACATCTATCACTATAGCAACAGGGTTGGACAAAGCCAGGGACACCAGCTGAGCATTTTGTCAAAGTTTAGAAACAGTTTTTTGAGAGTGGGGTATATGAGGTAAATTGACCGAAAGTGGTGGTGGGGGAGGGGCATAGAGTTAATAGAAGGGGGGGGGGGGGTGAATGTGGCCTAATTTGAGTTTGACACTCCCAGGTAAAGGCACTTCACTGGAACAGGACTGGAGGTACACCACAGAGACAGGCAGGAACCCAGCGGCCCTGGTCTCAGCTCTCACTCCCTGACCAGCACTGCTCCCCCTATATCAGCAGCAAATAACATTCACCCACTGCATCTGTACTGATGAAATATGCTCCGTTTCTCCATACTCTCTCTTGCTCCCACACTCTCACTTTCTTTCTCTCTCATCTGGTCCCTCTATATTTATGTCCCTCTCCTTCCCTTTCACACTCTCTTTCTGTCCCTCCCTGTGTTCCCTCTCTCTTTTTCTCCCTCTCCATCTCTCTCAGAAAGACATGGCATCTTTCTCTCACGTTGCCGGTCTTTGTTTATGTCACTTTAATAGTGCTACACTCATTCACTCTTTTTTCCAGTCCAGTTCTGTTTTTTTGTTTAACTATCCTTGTGGGTACCAGAAGTCATCACAAGGATAGTTCAACTTGGAAAATTCCGGCAGGTGGGGACATTTTGCCAGTCCCCACGTGGAAAAAGGCTATTTTAGGCTTAGGGGTTAGGTCTAGGGTTACACATTAGGGTTATAATTAAGGTTTGGGGTTATGTCACTGGACCCCAGGAAGAGTAGCAGCAGCTATTTGGGATCCTTAATAAATACACATAAATACAAATATGGTTAGGTATAGTTTTAGGGTTAAGGTTAGGCATAGGGTTATGGTTAGGTTAAGGGTTAAGGTTAGGGTTGGATTTAGGGTTAGGGCTCAGGGAAAATAGGATTTTGGATTTGGTCCCCACAACATTCTCTGTCTGTCTTTTTCTTTAATAATAAATAGCTTGTAAATAGGCTTATGGAGGTAATGACCTTAATACTCTATCTATGCTGCTGCTGTTGTTGTGTTAACAGTCCCTTATCACATTTAGTGGTGAGCATCGCTGTCCGTAAAGTACAAAAGGCCCTTTCAGGTTTCTATTATCATGATCTCTTCCATTGAGGCCAAAATAGTTTGCATACAGATAGTGAAGGAAAATACAGCATATGGATAGATAGAGATCCAGATTAAAGCTACAAACAATGCACGCAGGGCATAATTAGGCCAATATCAACTAATAATAAAAACTCAAAGAGAAATTTTAGAAACAAACCCCATCTCATATCATTACCAAGCCCTGCAATGCCAAGAGCAGAGCAAATAAGAGTCCCCTCATTCAGCTGGTCCTGAGTTCACAAACCTGTTCTACTAACACACTGAAGCCTCAGGATCAGAACATCCAATCAACCAAATTACAACACAGTCAAAACAAAACGACATTACCTACTGGGAAACACAAGCACAAAACAATATTCAGTTCTATCTGGCCCTAAAACGACAGTACACCGTGGCTAACTATTTAACCATGGTTACTGATCAAAACCTAAGAAGAAAATTGACAAAGTACAGGCTCAGTGAGCACAGCCTTGCCATTGCGAAGGGTAGACACAGGAAAACCTGGGGAAATCCCTTTAGAGGAAAGACTGTGCAACCACTGCACCTACAGCAGAACCCAAGACAGAGCTGCATTTCGTGACAAAGGTCAAAATTATAAAACTATGAAGTGTAATTTCCCCAAATTTGAAACCCTTATTCAAGGTTTCAAAGACCTATCTGATGAGAATAGAGTACCCGTCCTGTTGGAGGAGGAAACAGAGAGCTGTTTTGCTGCCTGCCATATTGTTCAATGTATGGTTATTTGGATCGTTGATTATTGTTGTTACTGTTGTCCCGTCGACAATATTGATTATTATTATTAATTATGTTAATATTGTAAATCTCCAAAGTAAACTTTGGCAATGTGTACATCATACCGATAAAGCAATGTGTACATCATACCGATGAAGCAAATTCAACTGGATTGAGAGAGTTCTACTTTCTATGTTCAATTCCTTTTGATAAAACCTGCTACTTTGTAAAGAATGAGTATAAAAGCTATATCAATAGCATCGTATCAAATTCTCCATCCCTTTGTTTGTGGTTTTTACAGGTCTGTTGCTGAACATGGGGAGGTTGTGAGGCAGGTAGGAGTGAGATGAGCAGGGTCTCATAGGGTCAATGCTTAGGGCCCTAAATCACCTAAATGATGTCACTATTGGAATTGAAGGGGATTCCTTAGTGCTTTGAGAGTTGCTTTGTGGTTTGACTGGAGAGCAGGAAATGACATGCACCGAAGGAACATAAAAACAGGAACAGACGCAATACCAATCAGACAGCCACACACACTGGATGTGTAATGCACCAACACACAAGTAGCAGATGCAAACACACACACTCACTTTTCAGACACACTCACAGTAGTATGCACGTAACATGCAGATACACCTATTCACAACAAACTCTCTGTTATGTTGGATGTTATCTGACAAAAACACTTACATGATAACCTCTAAACAAGAAACCATATATCTGACAATACACTGTTTAATCAGATTTAAATTCAATCACTTCCTGTGTTTTGTTTGTAGTTTTGATGTCCTCTAAATAATTGCTCAGTAATTGGTCACCCAAAAGTGTTACATTATCTTTTAATGCCGTCCTTTTCAGGTTTAGTCAGCTTCAGCTGCTGTCTGAACTCCTTACTCGTTATTTCATTAGTGACTTAAGAAAAGTGTTTTTCCCATCTCTTCCATGTGAGGGCAGCCCATATCTAGCGAGGGCAGCCCATATCTAGCAAGGGCAGCCCATATCAGACCTCACTTTGCCTGAAATAAGACCATCTTTTCCCAGCACACATGCCCACATTGGACCCCACGTCGGCTGGCCACGCTGGACCCCACGTCGGCTGGCCACGCTGGACCCCACGTCGGCTGACCACGCTGGACCCCACGTCGGCTGGCCACGCTGGACCCCACGTCGGTCCGGTTTTGAGCTTGAACAAAGAACAACAGGGCAATGCTACAGTATGCGTGTCACTAAAACCACATGTTAGCATACAGTAGCTTAGCATACGCAAATCACAAACAAAGTAGCCTTCCACCACCTTCCATGTTACGTCACAACCACAGTACAATGCCACCTTCTGTAGACATCATCTGTGTAGGTGCAAGGAGTCCCTAGGCTCTCTGGTGAGAGAGAGGTGTCCGTTCTTGCCTTAAATTATTCCTTTTCTGTAAATGGCATGGAATCATGAATAAATGCCACCTTCCCGGTTGCCCATGGTAAAATAAAGCACATTGGACTGAAAAAAAAAAGTTGACATGAATAAGACTTTTCAGGAGGATTTAGGGGATGTCTTGGAAGTTTTTAATGTATAAGCACACAAATGATTGTCTTGTTAGTTTTGGTTGATTTCCAACATGGTGGCTCACTGTCTGGATTGGAACTGTGTGGAAAAAGCCTTTCCCTCTCCTTAGAAAAACCTCAAAGACACTCACATGCAAACGCACACACACACACACACAGGAAGGCTGACAGGGTTCTACTTGTGTGATGGTGGCTAACACATCTGATTGGCTGTCTGATTGGTATTATGTCTGTTCCTGTTTTTATGTTCCTTCGGTGCATGTCATTTCCTGCTCTCCAGTCAAACCACAAAGCAACTCTCAAAGCACTAAGGAATCCCCTTCAATTCCAATAGTGACATCATTTAGGTGATTTAGGGCCCTAAGCATTGACCCCATGAGAACCTGCTCATCTCACTCCTACCTGCCTCACAACCTCCCCATGTTCAGCAACAGACGTGTAAAAACCACAAAAAAAGGGATGGAGAATTTGATACGATGCTATTGATATAGCTTTTATAGTCATTCTTTACAAAGTAGTAGGTTTTATCAAAAGGAATTCAACATAGAAAGTAGAACTCTCTCAATCCAGTTGAATTTGCTTCATCGGTATGATGTACACATTGCTTTATCGGTATGATGTACACATTGCCAAAGTTTACTTTGGAGATTTACAATATTAACATAATTAATAATAATAATCAATATTGTCGACGGGACAACAGTAACAACAATAATCAACGATCCAAATAACCATACATTGAACAATATGGCAGGCAGCAACACATCTCTCTGCTTCCTCCTCCAACAGGACGGGTACTCTATTCTCATCAGATAGGTCTTTGAAACCTTGAATAAGGGTTTCAAATTTGGGGAAATTACACTTCATTGTTTTATGTTTTTGACCTTTGTCACGAAATGCAGCTCTGTCTTTGGTTCTGCTCTGGGTGCAGTGGTTGCACAGTCTTTCCTCTAAAGGGATTTCCCCAGGTTTTCCTGTGTCTACCCTTCGCAATGGCAAGGCTGTGCTCACTGAGCCTGTACTTTGTCAATTTTCTTCTTAGGTTTTGATCAGTAACCATGGTTAAATAGTTAGCCACGGTGTACTGTCGTTTTAGGGCCAGATAGAACTGAATATTGTTTTGTGCTTGTGTTTCCCAGTAGGTAATGTCATTTTGGTTTGACTGTGTTGTAATTTGGTTGATTGGATGTTCTGATCCTGAGGCTTCAGTGTGTTAGTAGAACAGGTTTGTGAACTCAGGACCAGCTGAATGAGGGGACTCTTATTTGCTCTGCTCTTGGCATTGCAGGGCTTGGTAATGATATGAGATGGGGTCACTGTATTTTAGATGTTTCTAAAATTTCTCTTTGAGTTGTTATTATTAGTGGATATTGGCCTAATTATGCCCTGCGTGCATTGTTTGTAGCTTTAATCTGGATCTCTATCTATCCATATGCTGTATTTTCCTTCACTATCTGTATGCAAACTATTTTGGCCTCAATGGAAGAGATCATGATAATAGAAACCTGAAAGGGCCTTTTGTACTTTACGGACAGCGATGCTCACCACTAAATGTGATAAGGGACTGTTAACACAACAACAGCAGCAGCATAGATAGAGTATTGAGGTCATTACCTCCATAAGCCTATTTACAAGCTATTTATTATTAAAGAAAAAGACAGACAGAGAATGTTGTGGGGACCAAATCCAAAATCCTATTTTCCCTAAGCCCTAACCCTAAATCCAACCCTAACCTTAACCCTTAACCTAACCATAACCCTATGCCTAACCTTAACCCTAAAACTATACCTAACCATATTTGTATTTATGTGTACTTATTAAGGATCCCAAATAGCTGCTGCTACTCTTCCTGGGGTCCAGTGACATAACCCCAAACCTAAATTATAACTCTAATTGTAACCCTAGACCTAACCCCTAAGCCTAAAACAGCCTTTTTCCACGTGGGGACTGGCAAAATGTCCCCACCTGCCGGAATTTTCCAAGTTGAACTATCCTTGTGAGGACTTCTGGTACCCACAAGGATAAAGAGTGAATGAGTGTAGCACTATTAAAGTGACATAAACAAACACCGGCAACGTGAGAGAAAGATGTCATGTCTTTCTGAGAGAGATGGAGAGGGAGAAAAAGAGAGAGGGAACACAGGGAGGGACAGAAAGAGAGTGTGAAAGGGAAGGAGAGGGACATAAATATAGAGGGACCAGATGAGAGAGAAAGAAAGTGAGAGTGTGGGAGCGAGAGAGAGTATGGAGAAACGGAGCATATTTCATCAGTACAGATGCAGTGGGTGAATGGTATTTACTGCTGATATAGGGGGAGCAGTGCTGGTCAGGGAGTGAGAGCTGAGACCAGGGCCGCTGGGTTCCTGCCTGTCTCTGTGGTGTACCTCCAGTCCTGTTCCAGTGAAGTGTCTTTACCTGGGAGTGTCAAACTCAATTCACCCCCCCCCCTTCTATTAACTCTATGCCCCTCCCCCGCCACCACTTTCGGTCAATTTACCTCATATACCCCACTCTCTCTTCCTCCCTCTGTTTTAAAGCCAATTTCCTACAATTCTACACGTTTGGCCACGGGGCAGAGTGGAAATCTGCAGTTTTGTAGCTAATTTCATACAATCCACACATTTTGTTTCATTTTAAAAGCTAATTAAAGCTAAGATAAAGGTACATTGAATGTGAAAAAGGCACTGGATCATGGTTCAGTTGATACTGTGACTAATTAAAATCAATTGATTTTCATGAATTCTTCCTTTAAAAAAACTGTTTCTAAACTTTGACAAAACGCTCAGCTGGTGTCCCTGGCTTTGTCCAACCCTGTTGCTATAGTGATAGATGTTACGTGCCACATGCTTGTTTGAGTAAGAAAATAACTTTATGAGAATGTCTACTCCTTTTTGCATACCCCTATTTGGAAACAAAGAATATGAAAAACAAATTCAAATCAATGAGTATCAGTTTAAGATGTATATAGGGCCAAGCAGGGGGGGACAGACAGAAGGAGAGAGAGCTGGAGAGAACAAGATAGACGGAGTGAGACAGAGTTTCCTACAAACAACACGTGAGGCCATGTTAAAATGTATAATATTTTTAGCATTAATATAGAGAAATGAATGTAAACCAGTTGTTTATCAATGATTCTGGTTACATTTCAGATGTGATGGTGTATTTTCAGAACTCTTGGAACACAACTCTAAACTGAGTGTAGGAGTCTCTGTTCAATACTTTAATCATATTTCCTTTGAATTTCACACTGATGGAAACTTCTTTGTACCTCACCCTCCTAACCTCAGGTCAGTTCATGATGTGAGTTTGTGTGTGTGTGTGTGTGTGTGTGTGTGTGTGTGTGTGTGTGTGTGTGTGTGTGTGTGTGTGTGTGTGTGTGTGTGTGTGTGTGTGTCTGCTTACACAATTGGGTGTACCACGTGCAAAGATGCATAGAGAGTGTGGTTGGGGGTGAACGGTTGCTGGATAAAATGTCGGTCATGAATCATTTTTCTCTTCACAGGGTTCTACACACCTTCCTCATGTCTTCATCAGTATCACCTCATTACCAACAATATGACCTGGACTGATGCCCAGAGGTACTGCAGAGAGAATTACACTGATCTGGCTACAGTATATGACATGGAGGACCTGAACAGGCTGATTACCAGTGTCAGTAGTTATAATTCCTGGTTATGGATTGGACTGAAGAAGGGAGACTCCATGAAGTGGCACTGGTCTCTGTCAGACAGACGTTTCTACAGAAAGGGGGAGACTGAGTTCAGAAACTGGGACACTGGGACACCCCAACATGGTAACTGTGCTTTAATGAGTACAGCTGGTCTGTGGTACAACACCTCCTGTGATGACCAGCATCACTTCATCTGTTATGATGGTGAGTGTTTACATACTAATGATGAAGCCTGTTATAAGTGCTGGGGCTGCCATTGAGTTGAAACATAGACTCATGATAACTTTAAGTTGTTAATCAGTTATTGATCTGTTATCAAATCAATGACAACATGTACTATAGATGATCAGTAGATGATATTTCACTGGATAATTGTATTGATTATTACATTTGACTTTTGCAGGAAAACAAGACACCAACCTAACATACGTCTTAATTCAGGAGAACAAGACCTGGATATGTAACGGCTGTCTATCTCTTCCTCCTCATCTGACGAGGAGAGGCGAGAAGGATCGGAGGACCAATACGCAGAGTGGTAAGTTTCCATGTTTTAATATAATCCACGAAAACAAGACACAATACAAAATAACAAAATAACTAACCGAAACAGTCCCGTGTGGCAACAAACACTGACACGGAAGACAAACACCCACAAACCAACAGTGAAAACAGGCAACCTAAATATGGCTCCCAATCAGAAACAATGCAAAACACCTGCCTCTGATTGAGAACCATATCAGGCTAAATGAACAAACCTAAACATAGAAACAAATAACATAGACTGCCCACCCCAACTCACGCCCTGGCCATACTAAATAAAGACAAAACAAGGGGAAATAAAGGTCAGTGACAGGATATATGCTCAGAGTTACTGCAGACAGAATCATACAGACCTGGTCAGTGTGAGGAACCAGACTGAGAACACAGAGATAGAGAAGAAGATATCACTGAGGGGACTTCCTTTGTGGATCGGTCTGTTTCAAGACTCCTAGATATGGTCAGACCAGAGTGACTCCTCATTCAGAAACTGGTGGCCAGAGAGTGGGCAGAGAACTCAGTGACAGAGGAGAGAGAGGGGGCAGAGAACTCAGTGACAGATGAGAGAGAGTGGGCAGAGAACTCAGTGACAGAGGAGAGAGAGGGGGCAGAGAACTCAGTGACAGAGGAGAGAGGGGGCAGAGAACTCAGTGACAGAGGAGAGAGAGGGGGCAGAGAACTCAGTGACAGAGGAGAGAGAGTGGGCAGAGAACTCAGTGACAGAGGAGAGAGAGGGCAGAGAACTCAGTGACAGAGGAGAGAAAGAGGGCAGAGAACTCATTGACAGAGGAGAGAGAGGGGGCAGAGAACTCAGTGACAGAGGAGAGAGAGGGGGCAGAGAACTCAGTGACAGAGGAGAGAGAGGGGGCAGAACACCCAATGAACCAGGAGTTAATGTAGGGCTTTATTCCTTTTTACCAAAGCAAAACAAAAATAACCACCTTGAGAACATACATATTAATACCCAGGTGCTATTGGTTAATCTCATTTTCAGGGAGTGAGAGCTGAGACCAGGGCAGCTGGGTTACTGCCTGACTCTGTGGTGTACCTCCAGCCCTCTTCTAGTGAAGTGGCTTTACCTGGGAGTGTCACTCTCAATTCAGGCCTCACTGACCTGAACAATACTTGAAACCACACAAACCTTCATTTTTGGACGTGTGGAGTTGGGTCCTTTACGGTACAATGAGAACATTTCTGGGCGATATGTCTGTCTAGAGGAGTGGGTTATCTCCTTTGGATCAAGAGCATCATCATTTACATTTACATTTTAGTCATTTAGCAGACGCTCTTATCCAGAGCGACTTACAGTAGAGTGCATACATTTTATTACATTTTTACATACTGAGACAAGGATATCCCTACCGGCCAAGAGCAGACGCTCTTATCCAGAGCGACTTACAGTAGAGTGCATACATTTTTATTACATTTTTCTTTTTTTACATACTGAGACAAGGATATCCCTACCGGCCAAACCCTCCCTACCGGCCAAACCCTCCCTAACCCGGACGACGCTATGCCAATTGTGCGTCGCCCCACGGATCTCCCGGTTGCGGCCGGCTGCGACAGAGCCTGGGCGCGAACCCAGCCCAGCCTGGGCGCGAACCCAGAGACTCTGGTGGCGCAGCTAGCACTGCGATGCAGTGCCCTAGACCACTGCGCCACCCGGGAGATTACATGCATCACATGCAAATATTCTGTACCGCCTCTCTAGCTGTTTCCTTCTCTGGTTCTGTCCAACCCCTTATCCAGTGGGATGAATGTCAAATATTCTGTACCGCCTCTCTAACTGTTTCCTTCTCTAGTTCTGTCCAACCCCTTATCCAGTGGGATGAATGTCACGTCACAGCTGTTTTTGTATATAAATAACACATTCAAAGAAATTAGGAACAGTGTAAGGTTTATAGGGCAAAACCGGAGAGACACGGAGAGAGAGAGAGTTACCTTCAAACAACAGGTGAGGCCATTTTGGATTGTATAATCATGTTGGAAATCTAGCAACTATATTGTCGTGAAATGTATTTAAATATAAATATTTTAAAAGTTGGAGCTATTTTAGATTAAATAATACATTTCCAAAAATCTTTGAACACAAACTCAAATTGTGTAATATCCTCTGTCTTGTGTTCAAAACCTTTCATTGTGTTTTCATTGTGTTTACAGTCAGGCAGTGTGTGACCACAGGAATCCTGTTCAGGGGATCCTGTTTCTTAACTTTAATTTAACACTTTATTTATTCCCCATTTGAAGGTTCCATTGTAGAATAATCAACCATGTGTTCTAACCCTTGTTGACTCTCTGGAGACGTTATGTTGAGGGTTTTCACCACTACCCACTTCCAATACTTTAGAAACCTAACCTAACAATCACTGATTGTTCCTGTCTCTGAACAGGTGATAACCCTCTATGTGGGGAGCATTATCTTCACCTGTCCTGTCACATCATATCAGTAAAGAAGAAGACAGTTTGCATTTGTAAAGTGTTGAAACGTTGAAGTGCATTAGTTTAAAAAATATCCTTTGAATTTCACAGTGATGGAAACGTTGTTGTATCTCACCCTGCTAATCTCAGGTCAGTTTACTGTGTGTGTGTCCCAGCAAACATGCCCACATTGGGCCGATGTGTTCTTGCTAATAGGCTCCATATTACACTGGTCCCAGTGTGTCCCAGTGTGGACCAGTGTGTCCCAGTGTTGTCAGCTCATATCTGGTGAGGACAGCCTTCACTGTTCCTGAATAATCGAATCAAATCAAAGTTCATTTGTCACGTGCTCCGAATACAACATGTTTAGACCTTACAGTGAAATGCTTACAGGCTCTAACCAATAGTGCAAAAAAGTTATTAGGTGAAAAATAGGTAAGTAAAGAAATAAATACAACAGTAAAAAGACAGTGAAAAATAACAGTAGCGAGGCTATATACAGGCACCGGTTAGTCGGGTTGATTGAGGTAGTATGTACATGTAGATATAGTTGAAGTGACTATGCATATATGATGAACAGAGAGTAGCAGTTGGGTAAAATAGGGGTTGGCGGGTGGTGGGTGGCGGGACACAATGCAGTTAGCCCTGTTAGCCAATATGAAGGAGGCACTGGCTGGTCGGGCCAATTGAGGTAGTATGTACATGAATGTATAGTTAAAGTGACTATGCATATATGATAAACAGAGAGTAGCAGCAGCGTAAAATAGGGGTTGGGGGGCAGAATGCAAACAGTCCGGGTATCCATTTGATTACTTGTTCAGGAGTCTTATGGCTTGGGGTTATAAACTGCTCAGAACTATTTTCGTCCTAGACTTGGCACTCTGGTACCTCTTGCCATGCGATAGTAGAGAGAACAGTCTATGACTGAGGTGGCTGGGGTCTTTGGCAACTTTTAGGGCCTTCCTCTGACACCGCCTGGTGTAGAGGTCCTGGATGGCAGGCAGCTTAGCCCCAGTGATGTACTGGGCCGTACGCACTACCTTCCGTAGTGCCTTACGGTCGGAGGCCGAGCAATTGCCGTACCAGGCAGTGACGCAACCAGTCAGGATGTTCTCAGTGTTGCAGCTGTAGAACCTTTTGAGGATCTGAGGGCCCATGCCAAATCTTTTTAGTTTCCTGAGGCTGAATAGGCTTTGCCGTGCCCTCTTCACGACTGTCTTGGTGTGTTTGGACCATTCTAGTTTGTTGGTGATGTGGACACCAAGGAACTTGAAGCTCTCAACCTGCTCCACTACAGCCCCGTCGATGAGAATGGGGCCGTGCTCGGTCCTCCTTTTCCTGTCGTCCACAATCATCTCCTTAGTCTTGGTTACGTTGAGGGATAGGTTGTTATTCTGGCACCACCCGGCCAGGTCTCTGACCTCCTCCCTATAGGCTGTCTCGTCGTTGTCAGTGATCAGGCCTACCACTGTTGTGTCATCAGCAAACTTAATTATGGTGTTGAGGTGGTGCCTGGCCATGCAGTCGTGGGTGAAAAGGGAGTACAGGAGGGGACTGAGCACACACCCCTGGGGGGCTTCAGTGTTGGGGATCGGCGTGGCAGATGAGTTGCTACCTACCCTCACCACCTGGGGGCGTCCCATCAGGAAGTTCAGGACTCAGTTGCAGAGGGAGGTGTTTATTCCCAGGATCCTTAGCTTAGTGATGAACTTTTTGGGTACTATTGTGTTGCTGTAGTCAATGAATAGCATTCCTACATAAGTGTTCCTTTTGTCCAGGTGGGAAAGGGCAGTGTGGAGTGCAATAGAGATTGCATCATCTGTGGATCTGTTTGGGCGGTATGCAAATTGGAGTGTGTCTAGGGTTTCTGGGATAATGGTGTTGATGTGAGCCATTACCAGCCTTTCAAAGCACTTCATGGCTATGGACGTGAGTGCTACGTGTCTGTAGTAATTTAGGCAGGTTGCCTTTATGTTCGTGGGGAAAGGGACTATGGTGGTCTGCTTGAAACATTTTGGTATTACTGACTCAATCAGGGACATGTTGAACATGTCAGTGAAGACACCTGCCTGTTGGGCAGCACATGCCCGAAGCACACATCCTGGTAATCCGTCTGGCCCCGCAGCCTTGTGAATGTTGGCCTGTTTAAAGGTCTTACTCATGTCGGCTACGGAGAGCGTGATCACACAGTCGTCCGGACCAGCTGATGATCTCATGCATGCCTCATTGTTGCTTGCCTCGAAGCGAGCATAGAAGTGATTTAGCTCATCTGGTAGGTTTTAGTCACTGGGCAGCTCGCGGCTGTGCTTCCCTTTGTAGTCTGTAATAGTTTGCATGCCCTGCCACATAAGACGAGCGTCGGAGCCGATGTAGTACGATTCAATCTTAGCCCTGTATGGATGCTTTGCCTGTTTGATGGTTCGTTGCAGGGCACCTTGAAAGCGGCAGCTCTACCCTTTAGCTCAGTGCGAATGTTGCCTGTAATCAATGGCTTCTGGTTGGGGTATGTACGTACAGTCACTGTGGGGACGATGCCCTCGATGCACTTATTGATAAAGCCCGTGACTGATGTGGTGTACTCCTCAATGCCATCGGAAGAATCCCGGAACATTTTCAAGACTGTGATAGCAAAACAGTCCTGTAGTTTAGCATCTACATAATCTGACCACTTTTTTACAGACCGAGTCACTGGTGCTTCCTGCTTTAATTTGTGCTTGTAAGTAGGAATCAGGAGTATAGAGTTGTGGTCGGATTTACCAAATGGAGGGCGAGGGTGAGCTTTGTACACGTCTCTGTGTGTGTAGTACAGGTGATCCAGAATTGTTTTCCCTCTGGTTGCACATTTAACATTTTGATAGAAATGAGGTAGAACGGATTTTAGTCTCCCTGCATTAAAGTCTCTGGCCACTAGGAGTGCCGCCTCTGGGTGAGTGGTTTCCTGTTTGATTATTTCCTTATACAGATGACTGAGTGCGGTCTTAGTGCCAGCATCTGTCTGTGGTGGTAAACAGCCACTAAAAGTGTAGCTGAAAACTCTCTAGGCAAGTAGAGTGGTCTGCAATTTATCACAATATACTCTACTTCAGGCAAGCAAAATCTAGAGACTTCATTCGATTTTGTGCACCAGCTGTTGTTTACAAATATGCACAGACCGCACCCCCTCTTCTTACTGGATTGTGCTGTTCTATCCTGCTGGTGCAGCGTATATCCCGCTAGCTGAATATCCGTGTTGTCATTCAGCCATGATTCCATGAAACATAGGATATTACAGTTTTTGATGTCCCGTTGGTAGGATATTCGTGATCGTGCCTCGTCTATTTATTGTCCAATGATTGCACGTTGGCGAGCAATATTGACGGTAACGTTAGCTTTACCACTTGCCTTCTGCGGATCCGTACGAGGCATCCAGCTCTGTGTCCTCTGTACCTGCGTCTCTTCTTCCTGCAAATAACTGGGATGTTGGCCTTGTCTGGTGTTCAGAGAATGTTCTGTGCGTTCTGCTTGTTGAAGAAAAAAATCCATGTCTAATCCGAGGTGAGTGATCGCTGTTCTGATATCCAGAAGGTATTTTTTGCTGTAAGATAAAGTTGCAGAAACATTATGTACAAAATAAGTTATAAATAACGTGAAAAAAGGTCCTGAGTATATTGACCACCTTATGGTCATTTATCAGTTGTTTCTCTTATGTACAGGTATTAATCAAATGTTGCTAAAGTAATGAATAAATTGTAACATTTATGAGCCCTAATTTCTGTGAAGTGTTTTCACATATGGTCCTGTTTAAAATAACTGATCTCAGTCCTGTTTATAATAACTGATCTCAGTCCTGTTTAAAGTAACTGATCTCAGTCCTGTTTAAAATAACTGATCTCAGTCCTGTTTAAAGTGAACTGTGGTAAAAAAGAGAGCAACATAACTCTGGTCTCATTGTATTCACTCTGCCCCTGGATTTGAATGAGCACTCAACTCTTTGCTAGTTCACTTCATCTATTTTGTGGACAGAGTCCTCTTTGCTTCACATTTCTATGTTTAGAACAGAATCAAGATCTTTTTCCAACATTCACTCAATGCACCCTGGGATTTTATAAAGTGCAGGACAAGACATTCAATCAGAATGTGTTACTGGACATCTCGATAAACATTTTACCTTAACCTGTTTGGGCTGCAGGGGCAGTATTGAGTAGCTCTGATAAAAGGTGCCCATTTCAAACGGCCTCGTACTCAATTCTTGCTCATACAATATGCATATTATTAGTACTATTGGATAGAAAACACTCTCTAGTTTCTAAAACCGTTTGAATTATATCTGTGAGTAAAACAGAACTAATTTGGCAGCAAACTTCCTGACCAGGAAGTGGAAAGTCTGAAAACGATGCTCTGTTCTAGGGCCTGCCTATAAATGGGCATGATACGTATTAGTATACATGCACGTCATACACCTTCCACTAGATGTCAAGAGGCAGTGAGAGAATAAATGGAGTGTTTATCTTGGTCTGAGGTGGAATGAATCCTCTTGGCATGACGTGTCACCCATTTCCTGTTTTCTGGAAAGTGCGAGGATGGACCTGGAATTGCCTTCTGAAAAGCTGTCGTTATAGGCGACTACTATCTCCGGCTTTGATTTTATTTGATACATGTGACAATATCATCGTAAAGTATGTTTTTTCAATATAGTTTTATTAGATTATTGAAATTTATTCGGGACGTTAGGCGTGTTGCGTTGTGTGCCTTTGTTCAGGAAGGAGAGCTTCGCGCCACTTGGCTAGTGTGCTTGCTAATTCAAGAGGGAAAAAGGACGTTTTAAAACCAAACAACAATTGTTCTGGACAAAGGACCCCTTGTACAACATTCTGATGGAAGCTCATCAAAAGTAGGACCCATTTTTTTCATATATGTGTCGAACATGTTGTGTAGTAGTTTGCGCCCAGATTTTTGGCACTCTCTCGCTATAACTAAGCTGGATGTCGTAATTAAGTTATTTTTAGAATTCTAACACTGCGATTGCATTAAGAACTAGTGTATCTATCATTTCCTGTACAACATGTATTTTTTAGTAATGTTTATGAATAGTTATTTGGTCAGAATATGTGAGTGGCAGAAAAATATCCGGATGTTGTGGGAAAAAGATGCTACGTTAGAACAATGTATAACCACTGATTTCATCTCTAAATATGCACATTTTCGAACAAAACATAAGCGTATGTATAACCTGATGTTATAGGACTGTCATCTGATGAAGCTTATCAAGGTTAGTCAAAAATTATATATCTTTTGCTGGTTTGGTACGATCGCTAACTTTTGCTGCTGGGAAATGGCTTGTGTTTCTGGCTATTGTGGTAAGCTAATATAATGCTATATTGTGGTTTCGCTGTAAAACACTTAATAAATCGGAAATATTGGCTGGAATCACAAGATGCCTGTCTTTCATTTGCTATACACCATGTATTTTTCAGAAATGTTTTATGATGAGTATTTAGGTATTTGACGTTGGTGTCTGTAATTACTCTGGCTGCTTCGGTGCTTTTTGTGACGGTAGCTGTGATGGTAGCTGCAATGTAAAACTGATTTATACCTTGAATATGCACATTTTTCGAACAAAACATAGATTTATTGTATAACATGTTATAAGACTGTCATCTGATGAAGTTGTTTCTTGGTTAGTTTGGTTGGTTCTAGGTTAGTTTGGTTGGTTTTGTGCATGCTACCTGTGCTGTGAAAAATGTCTGTGCTTTTTTCTATTTGTTGGTGAGCTAACATAAATATACGTGGTGTTTTCCCTGTAACACATTAAAACAATCGGACATGTTGGCTGGATTCACAAGATGTGTATCTTTCATTAGCTGTATTGGACTTGTTAATGTGTGAAAGTTAAATATAAAAAATATATATCTTTTGAATTTCGCGCCCTGCACTTGAAGTGGCTGTTGTCATAGGTGTACCGACGCCGGGCTGCAGCCATAAGAAGTTTTAATGATAAAGACAGCTAGACATAATGTGTAAACAAGTCCTCTCTTCAGGACTCTGATACACTGGTACCAGTTAGAACCATGTCCTGCTGACCAGAGCTTTAGTTACGTTTTACATAACTTCCTCAAATCAGACAGAGGGGAACTTTACCACATCAAGCCAGACCCAGGATATTTCCTGGAACACACAATGATGTGACATCAGTAACTAACCTGGTCTCAGATCTGTTTGTGGCCTCTTGACAACTCTCATGTGTGTTGTGGTTCTGTGTGGCTCAGTTTGTAGAACATGGTGCTTTCAATGCCAGGATTGTTAGTTTGTTTCCTCTGAGGCCACCAATATGGAAAATGTATGCTTGACCACTTTTGGATGAAAGGTTATATTATATTTTATATAATAGTCTGCAGTGCATTCGGAAAGCATTCAGGCCCCTGACTTTTTCCTACTTTTTTTTTACGTTACAGCCTTCTTCTAAAGTTGATTAAATAGTTTTTACCCCCCCTCATCAATATACACACAATACCCCATAATGACAAACCAAAAACAGGTTTTAGACATTTTTGCACATGCATTACAAATAAAAAATGGAAATATTAGTTTTTACATAAGTATTCAGAAAATGTGGAATTGTGTTGTGTGACATAACTGCACATTTTAAGTGGCATTTTATTGTCCCCAGCACAAGGTGGACCTGTGTAATGATCATGCTGTTTAGTCAGTTTCTTAACTTTTACTGCCTCAGAAACCCGGATCCGGGAGCACCCCCCACCCCCCACACACTGATTAGCATAGATAGCATAGCTTCAGAAGTAGATAGTAGCATCTAAATATCATTAAATCACAAGTCCAAGACACCAGATGAAAGATACAGATCTTGTGAATAAAGCCACCATTTCAGATTTTTAAAATGTTTTACAGGGAAGACAAAATATGTAAATCTATTAGCTAAACACGTTAGCAAAATACACCACTATTCTAACTCCATCAGTTTCTTACTCCTTCAGGTGCTATCACCAATTCGGCTCAACTAAGATATTGATAGCCAATAACCTATAAAAAAAACCATCAGATGACAGTCTGATAACATATTCATGGTATAGGATAGTTTTTGTTAGAAAAAAGTGCATATTTCAGGTAGAAATCACAGTTTACAATTGCACCGACCATCACAAATCCACTAGAATTACTAGATAGAGCAACGTGTATGACCAATTTACTCATCATAAAACATTTCATAAAAATAGACAAAGCATAGCAATGGAAAGACCCAGTTCTTGTGATTTCAGACCATATTTCAGATTTTCTAAGCGTTTTTCAGCGAAAACACAATAAATCGATAAGTTAGCATACTACATGTTCCAACGTTACCAGAGCATCGATTCCAGCCAAAGAGCGCTATAACGTAACCACCGCCAAAAGATATTAATTTTTTCACTAACCTTCTCAGAATTCTTCCGATGACACTCCTGTAACATCATTTTACAACATACATATACAGTTTGTTCGAAAAGGTGCATATTTAGCCATACAAAACCGTGGTTACACAATGAAAATACTAGGAAATCAAGCCTCAATATGTCTGACGTCATCTATCAGAGTGATCTAGTTTAATTAAAAGCTAATCATATACTTGACTAAAAAATACAGGGTTGACAGGAATCGAAAGACAAATTAGTTCTTAATGCAACCGCTGATTTACATTTTTAAAATTATCCTTACTTTTCAATACAGGGTTGGCCAAGTGAAGCTATACCAAACAAAATGGCGATGTATGCGTTTAAAATATTTCGACAGAAACACGGTTTATCATATTAAATATTGCTTACTTTGAGCTGATCTTCCATCATATTCTTGGGCAATGTATCCTTTCTATGTTATAAACGTCTTTTGGTCGATAGATGTCCTCTGTCCTTCGAAATGTCCACTAACAACGACCGAGACCGCGAAACGTTCCCAAAGCTAGAAAGTGCACGACAAATAAATTCCTCAGAATCGCACTAAACGGATATAAATTGCTATAAAACGGTTAAAATTCACTACCTTATGATGTTTTTAACAACTATAACGACTGAAAACATGACCGGAGAAATACTGCTGGTTAGAAAACGATTTGGAACGAGGCAGGTCCGATGGCCTTCACGCTTGAGGCGCACGTTGAGAAAGAGGGGTCTCTGTACATTTTTGTCATTTATAATGGCTGTGAACGTCCCATAGAGTTCATTGAAAACGTGATGACGTACAGACACCCAGAGGAAGACGTAGGTAGTGTCGGTTTCTTCATAGCATTCACTGTGGCCTTATAAACAGACCCCAGATCAGAGGTAAAAATTTCTGAAATCTGAACCCTGTCATGAAAAGTGCTGTAGAAATTGTTCTGTACCACTCAGAGACAAAATTTCAACTCCTATAGAAACTATAGACTGTTTTCTATCCAATAATAACAATAATATGCATATTGTACGATCAAGAATTGAGTACGAGGCAGTTTAATTTGGAAATGTAAAAAAAAAAATAATGCTAACAGCTCCCCCTATTGACAAAAGGTTAATATGCCACACCTGTCAGGGGGATTTTTTATCTTAGCAAAGGAGAAATGCTGACTAACAGGTTGGTAAATAAATAAAACATTTTTATAAATAACCTTTTCAACTCATGAACATGGGACCAAAAACTTTACATGTAGCGTTGATATTTTTGTTCATGGTAATTATCAAGCTAGAAATGACAATGACCTTAGGAGTTGCCAGACAACACAACAGATCTGGGACCTGCAGGCTACATACCGTAACTACCACACAATGGTGGTTGTATTCATTGGACAACCCTTTGAATAACCCTTTCTGGATCCATGTAGAAACCTTTTTATCACAGCTAGAACCCTTTTGGGTTCCTTGTAGAACCCTCTGTGGAAAGGGTTTTACATGCCAGAGCAATGACAGAGGAGAGAGAGGGCAGAAAACCCAGTGACAGAGGAGAGGGAGGTCAGAGAACACAATGATAGAGGAGAGGGAGGTCAGAGAACACAATGATAGAGGAGAGGGAGGTCAGAGAACCCAATGATAGAGGAGAGGGAGGTCAGAGAACACAATGATAGAGGAGAGGGAGGTCAGAGAACACAATGATAGAGGAGAGGGAGGCCAGAGAACACAATGATAGAGGAGAGGGAGGTCAGAGAACCCAATGACAGAGGAGAGGGAGGTCAGAGAACCCAATGACAGAGGAGAGGGAGGTCAGAGAACCCAATGACAGAGGAGAGGGAGGTCAGAGAACCCAATGAGAGAGGAGAAAGAGGTCAGAGAACACAATGATAGAGGAGAGGAAGGGCAGAGAACCCAATGACAGAGGAGAGGGAGGGCAGACCACCCAATGAAAGAGGGGAGGGCCGAACACCCGATGACAGAGGAGAGGGAGGTCAGAGAACCCAATGACAGAGGAGAGGGAGGTCAGAGAACCCAATGACAGAGGAGTGGGAGGTCAGAGAAGCCAATGACAGAGGAGTGGGAGGTCAGAGAACCCAATGACAGAGGAGTGGGAGGTCAGAGAAGCCAATGACAGAGGAGTGGGAGGTCAGAGAACCCAATGACAGAGGAGAACGGGGTCAGAGAACCCAAGTAGTTTATGTTGATCTTAATACATTTTTATCATAGCAACCCAATAACAACCTTGAGAACATTGTCTAGCTAAAGAAAGGTTAAATAAAATCTTTAAAATTATAATAATTATATACATTCACATATACACAGGTATGAGGTATGAGCTGAGATCAGTGAGAGCTGAGACCAGGGCTGCTCGGTTCCTGTCTGGCTCTGTGGTGTACCGCCATTCCTGTTCCAGTCAAGTGGCTTTACCTGGGACTGTCACTCTCAATTCAGGCCTCACTCACTCATCTGAACAATACTTGATATCACTCAACCCTTTGTTTTTGGACGTGAAGTGTTGGGTCCTTTTCTGTACAAAGAGACAATTTCTGGGCAATATGTCTGTCTAGAGGAGTGGGTTATCTCCTTGGGATCAAGAGCATCATCACATGCAAATGTTCTGTATAGCCTCTCTAACTGTTTCCTTCTCTGGTTCTGTCCAACCCCTTATCCAGTGGGATGAATGTCACATCACAGTTGTTTATAAATAACATATTAAAATAAATGTGGAACAGTGTAAGGTTTATAGGGCAAAACTGCCAATTGATCATGAGGGATTGGATGGAACGAGCTATTTGGAGTAGAGATCCACTACCAGCCAACTTAACACAACAGTGGGAAGAATTGGTGTTGACTTGGGCCATCGTCCTTCTGGGCAATATGTATGTCTAGAGGACATCAAAAATTCCAAAAGTATTAAAATATATACACACAGAGAGAGAGAGAGAGAGAGAGAGTTTGAATTTTAAATCATCTTTATTGGGTCTGGGAGCCCACCACACAATAAATACTCATACAAAACCACAGTTACACATCAATTAAAAACACAACTCCAACTCCACAGTAACTAAACACAACAGCCTCTGAATACCCCATATACTCAAAAACAGATCAATATTGTTGACAAGTTTATAATAGGCAAACTCAACCCTTAGTCTCGCTGCCAACATTCCCTCCAGCATTCCCACCACATCCACAGACCCTTGTCCCCGAATACTGTTCTTTCGGGTCTTCCATATCGCTAATTTTGCTGCCCCTAACACAAAATTAAGCAACACAACTACACCCTTTTGACTGAACCTGTACTTTGGCCCAAATATATACAGTTGGGAAGAGAAAACCTCTCCCAACGTTGAGAACCAGTCAGTGATCAGGTCAATCATCCCGACCAACCTGGGACACAGTAAAAACAGGTGTGCCAGAGTTTCAGACTCTGCACAGAATGGACACCCCTCCCCAACAGTAGGGTCCAGGTGTACCAGATGCATGTTGGTGGCTATAGCTCCATGTATGATCCTCCATTGGAGGTCAGCTGTCCTCTTATCAATCGGCAGTTTGTATAATGATCGCCAACAGCCTTTTGGGGAAGCACCTGGACCAAGCACATCCGCCCACCTCGTCGATTTTACCCCTTCCAGGGAAGAGGCATGGGACACCTTTACACATATTCTGTACATGGCCTTCTTTCCCACCTCCTTGAACTCCCCCAGCTCCGGGGTATCAAAGGAAAGCAGCATCCCCACGTCCTCCTCGAATGCCCCCACCGCAGCACTAATATTCAGCGCAGAGAACACATAATCCAGACCCTCCTTCCACCGATCAGAATTGGAAGTGTCAGTCACATACTGACGATGAAGCACTGGCAAGGAGTCGCAGACCTCAGCGACGACCTTCCTCAGTAGGCGAGATGATCGGATCCCCGCTCTTTCTCCCAGCTCTTCCAACGATCTGCTCCTGCTCCGCATCAAATGACCCAGCTTGGTGCACCCCACACCTAACAGGCATGAACGCAGGCTGGCTGAACCCAGAGCACTGGACTGGATGGCAGTGTTATAAAAAAGAGGCTCTTCAAAAAGCCACATCCCTGGTAGCGTGCCGGCCTTACGGGACTTGACAAGAACCCTCCAAGCCTGCATAACAGACTCATAAAATGGAGTCAGGCCATTCAACTCACCCCCCTCTAGCTTTAAGAGGAAAAGGTGCTTGTCTAAGCCCAAACAGCCCGCTCTCCTCATCAGTGTATAGGCTGTGTCGACCCAGCTAGAACCATCTCTGTACAACAGTCTCTGGGCTGCTTGAAGCCGGAAAGCCATGATCCTAGAGGAAATGTCCACCAGGCCTTGCCCCCCCTCGTGCAGTGGCAGGTACAGGGCTGCAGCTTTGATCCAGTGTTGTCCAGACCAGAAGAAATTGACAAGGGTCCTCTGAAGCTCTTGTATCAGACCCTTTGGTGGCTGCAAAATCATTAGTCTGTGCCACAGGGTAGAGGCAGCAAGATTATTAATTACCAGTACCCTTCCCCTATAAGACAACTGGGGTAGCACCCATTTCCATCTTGACAGTCTGGCACACACTTTCTCCACTACACCCTCCCAGTTCTTTTTCTGAAAGACATCAGAACCTAGAAAAACACCCAATGTCTTCATCCCATCTCTGCCCCACTGAAGCCCCCCTGGTAACCGTGGAGCGGACCCCGTCTGAAGCTGACCTGCCCACAGCGCTTTACTCTTTCCCCAATTGACTCTAGCTGAGGAGGCCCCCTCATACACCTTTAAAGCGTCTGAGAGAACCTTAACATCCTCAGCCCCTGTAATAAAAACTGTCACATCATCTGCATACGCAGACAGTGCTATCGTGGGACCCTTCATTACACCTGGCACAGAGAAACCAGTAAGCTTCGCTCTTAAAAAACAAAGCATTGGTTCAATCGCCAGACTATATAACTGCCCTGAAATTGGACATCCCTGCCTGATGCCCCTTTGGACAGGGATGGGGCAACTCAAACCACCCCCCACCTTCACCATACACGAGGCCCCAGCATACAGTAAATTCATCCAAGACAAAAAACATCCCCAAACCCAAAGGCTTTCATCGTTTTAAACAAGTACTGGTGGTCCACGCGGTCAAAAGCCTTCTCCTGATCCAAAGAAAGTAAACCCACATTCACATCAGACAGTTTACAAATGTCTAAAACATCTCTCATCAGAAACAAGTTGTCAACAATTGAACGATCAGGTACACAGTAGGACTGGTCCTTGTGGACCAACAATCCCAGATACTCTTTCAACCTGTTTGAGAGACATTTAGAAACAATTTTGTATTCTGCGCACAGCAAAGCAACAGGTCTCCAATTTTTTATGAGAGCCAAATCCCCCTTTTTTTGGCAACAGTGAAAGCACCGCACGTTGACAGGATACAGGAAGAGAACCCTCATGAAAAGATTCACACACCACTTCATAAAAATCCTCCCCAATAGACCCCCAAAAGTGCTTATAAAACTCAGATGGTAAACCATCGATGCCAGGGGCTCGGCCTGATGAGAGCTGCATAACTGCTGTGGACAGCTCGCGCAGTGTAATGTCAGAGTCCAAAGCGACTCTCTGGTCAGGTCCCAATTGAGGAAGACCGTGTAACAACTGTTCAGTACACAGAGAGTCACAATCCTCCGCCTTGTAGAGGGCAGAGTAGAAATCCACGGCATGTTGACGCATTTCACTGTCATCCGTTTACGTTGTAAAGTCGACTGTCCAAGGTTAAAAAAGAAAGCACTAGGAGCATCCATATCCTTGAGGGAAACGAAACGAGACCTAATCAAGGCACCTTTCACTCTTTCATGCAGAAACGACCTCAGTTCATGTCTCTTGTCCTGTAAGTTCATGACTAGTCCAGGGTCGTTCTGAGTGAGCAACTTCAATTCAATTGATTTGATGTCCTGTTCAAGGGCCTTGATAGTCTCTTTAACTTCAATTTGAGACAGAGCAGTATACTGTTGACAAAATAATCGTATTTGGGCCTTCCCAACATCCTACCATTGTCTCAAGGACTCAAAATTCTCTTTTTTAACCCTCCATTTTTCCCAAAACAACAAAAACCTTTCACAAAACTTGACATCATGTAACAATTTAACATTAAAATACCAGTAAGGTGATGACCTTCGTGGACAGGACAAGTGAATGTCAACAGTAATAATATGATGATCAGAGAAACCCACAGGAGTAATGGCACACCTTCCAACCCTACTACAGTATTGATAAGATACGTACAACCTATCTAACCTTGCTGCACTGACACGACCTTCATTCACTTTCAACCATGTGTACTGCCTAACTTTTGCATTCCTGACTCTCCACACATCAGAAAGCTCAAACTCAGTTAATAGGCCAGACAGGAAAGTGGCTGACCGCAGGTGAGGTTCTTCAGCGGTGCGATCAACAGTAAAATCCACAGTACAGTTCCAGTCCCCCCCTAAAACCATACACCCCTCTTGGTCACACTGTCTTAAGGTTTCTTTTATTTGATCAAACATAACAAGACGCTCTGTACCCTCATTAGGAGCATAGACATTCAAAAAACCAAACAAAAACCCCATAATATCCACCTTGACCAATAAAACCCGACCCTTGACAATCTCTGTTGTAGATATCACAGTTACCGCTAAACCTGAGGAAAACAAGATGGCCACCCCAGCACTGAAATTAGTACCATGACTGAGTATATGCTGCCCCTCCCACCACATACCCCAGTCAACCTCATTTTCCTCATCACTATGTGTCTCCTGAAGGAAAACTACATTAAGCCTTTTCTGTTTTATTTCTTCTAATACCCAAGCCCTCTTATTTCTGTCCCTTCCCCCATTAATATTGAGAGAGCCTACCCTTAGTACCTCCATGTAGAAAAGAGAAAGGAAAAGCAGAAGATACCACAGAGAAACCAAAGAGAAAAAAGACACCCTATGAAGCATGATCATCATCATTATTTAAATGTTTTCTTATTAACCTGACCACGTTTCCCACCACCTTTTGCTGCTGTAACAGCAGTAACAAATTTCCTCAAGCGAAACCGCTTCTTCTCACTCAACTGGTCCAACCCCACCGTCTTCTGTAACATCACAGCTGACCTCACAAACTTATCAACATCAAAATATTCTGCCAATTTGACAGATTTCCCAAAAGTCTGATCCAGAAAACCATTTACCTCCTCTAGATCATAAATTGAGTCCTCACCAGCTGCTGTCATATCAGAAGAGATATCCATATCCTTCTCCTGATCCTCCTCAGCTGAGGCCACAGACCACTGACTCCCCTCTACCACATCCCTTTCAACACTCCCCACTTGCACCCCATCACTCGTACCAGGCATCTCCTCCACTACCAGGGAGACTAGCCCCACCTGAACCCCATTACTCGTAGTGGGCATCTCCTCCACTACCTGGGAGCCTAGCTCCACATGAACCCCCTCCTGTACTCCATTACTCGTAGTGGGCATCTCCTCCACTACCTGGGAGCCTAGCTCCACATGAATCCCCTCCTGTACTCCATTACTCGTAGTGGGCATCTCCTCCACTACCTGGGAGATTAGCTCCACATGAACCCCCTCCTGTACTCCATTACTCATAGTGGGCATCTCCTCCACTACTTGGGAGATTAGCTCCACATGAACCCCCTCCTGTACTCCATTACTCGTAGTGGGCATCTCCTCCACTACCTGGGAGATTAACTCCATATGAACCCCCTCCTGTACCCCATTACTCGTAGTGGGCATCTCCTCCACTACCTGGGAGATTAACTCCATATGAACCCCCTCCTGTACTCCATCACTCGTAGTGGGCATCTCCTCCACTACCTGGGAGATTAACTCCATATGAACCCCCTCCTGTGCCCCAGTACTCGTACTGGGCACCTCCTCACCAGTCTGAGGAACTGGCTCTTCAGATCCATCCTTGCCTTCTACAACAATATTTTTCAGCTGCATAATATTTCCCTCTAATACAAGTTGCAAACTCGTGGCCTCAACACGGATAACTTGTTCCTCGGCAGCAGGTGCTTGTGGCTGCTCAACCACTGTCAGCCCACCTCTCCCTACATCAGTGGGCCCAGGCGTTATGATGACCACCTGCGCCCCTCCCTCTGCCTTCTCCCTTTTCGGGCAAGCATGTCGCTTATGGCCAACATCCCCACACTCAAAACACCGTTGACTACCCGTACTAGCATAAGCCATATATAGTCTATTGTCATACTTGACTTTAAACGATATCTCTAAAGTCTGCTCCGGTGAGTCCAAAAACATAAACACCTGTCGCCGAAACGACATAACCTGTTTCAACGCCGGGTGTTTGCAACCCAACGGAACAACCTTAATTGAGCTTGCAAACTTCCCAAAGCGCAATAACTCACGCTCCAATAGCTCATTTGGAATAAACGGTGGTACATTTGAAATCGTTACCCTTGTTGACGGAGAAAAAAGCGGCGTAACTTGAAAAAACATTCCTTTAAGAATTACGCCTTGCTCAACCATACGATCAACAAGGCGCTCTTCTTTAAGAAATACCACCACCGCTTTGTTCATCCGTGACGCATAAGCAATATTCTCATATCCTACCTTCTCTCTTACGGCGACCAGAAACTCCTCCACCGTGACATTAGCTTCAGTAACACACCTAAAGCCGTGCCGAAGTGACAGGGACGGCATTCCAATTCGGGATGCCATCCCCGCCAAAATCAAGGTAATTTCGATACGAAAAAAAAACGAAATACTTAATTCTACCACAAAAAAATATATATATGATAATCTTAATCATGCACAGAAGAAAACAAAGAATGCCACCAAGAAAGAGAAAACCGAAAGAAAGTTCTGAATATCTAACTCTACACAACACACGCACTCCCTCGATCATACACTTCCCAGCATGCACCAAACACTCCCAGCATGCAGAGAGAGAGAGAGAGAGAGAGAGAGAGAGAGAGAGAGAGAGAGAGAGAGAGAGAGAGAGAGAGAGAGAGAGAGAGAGAGAGAGAGAGATTCTTTCAAACAACAGGTGAGGCCATTTTGTATTGTATAATTATGCTGGAAATCTAGCATAAATGTATTTCTAGTTAAAAAAAAATAATAAATTCAGATGTAATTGTACATTTCCAAAACTCTTTCTGTACACAAACTCAAATTGTGTAATATCCTGTCACGACTTCCGCCGAAGTTGGTGCCTCTCCATGTTCGGGCAGATTTAACCCTCTGCTGCACACTGACACTTGACATTTCCTCTGTCTTATGTTGAAAACCTTTCATTGTGTTTTCATTGTGTTTAAAGTCAGGCAGTGTGTGACCATAGGAATCCTGTTCAGGGGATCCTGTTTCTTGACTTTAATTTAACACTTTATTTATTCCCCATTTGAAGGTTCCAGTGTAGAATAATCAACCATGTGTTCTAACCCTTGTTGGATCTCTGGAGACGTTATGTTGAGGGTTTTCACCACTACCCACTTCCAATACTTTAGAAACCTAACCTAACAATCACTGATTGTTCCTGTCTCTGAACAGGTGATAACCCTCTATGTGGGGAGCATTATCTTCACCTGTCCTGTCACATCATATCAGTAAAGAAGGAGAAAGACAGTTTGCATTGGTAAAGTGTTGCAACCTTGAAGTGCATTCATTTTAATCATATATCCTTTGAATTTCACAGTGATGGAAACGTTGTTGTATCTCACCCTGCTAATCTCAGGTCAGTTTACTGTGTGTGTGTCCCTGCAAACATGCCCACATTGGGCCGATACGTTCTTGCTAATCGGCTGCATATTACCCCCAAGACATTGGCCCAGTGTGTCCCAGTGTGTCCCAGTGTGTCCCAGTGTGGCCCAGTGTGGCCCAGTGTGTCCCAGTGTGGACAGCCCATATCTGTTGAGGACAGCCTTCACTGTTCCTGAAATAAGCTGACACTTTGGATCAGCTGTCCGTATTGGGTCCATTTGGTCACCAAAATGATCTCATGTATTGTCACCATGTGTATTGACCACCTCATAGTAATTATTCAGTTATATCTCTTATGTATAGGAATTTATGTATAAACCATTTATTTAGCAGAAGTTAAATACAATATTGCTAAAGTCATTAACAAATTGTAACATTTATGAGCCCTAATTTCTGTGAGGTGTTTTCACATATGGTCCTGTTTAAAATAACTGATCTCAGTCCTGTTTAAAATAACTGATCTCAGTCCTGTTTAAAGTAACTGATCTCAGTCCTGTTTAAAATAACTGATCTCAGTACTGTTTAAAGTAACTGATCTCAGTCCTGTTTAAAATAACTGATCTCAGTCCTGTTTAAAGTAACTGATCTCAGTCCTGTTTAAAGTAACTGATCTCAGTCCTGTTTAAAATAACTGATCTCAGTCCTGTTAAAAGTAACTGATCTCAGTCCTGTTTAAAGTAACTGATCTCAGTCCTGTTTAAAGTAACTGATCTCAGTCCTGTTTAAAGTAACTGATCTCAGTCCTGTTGAAAATAACTGATCTCAGTCCTGTTTAAAGTAACTGATCTCAGTCCTGTATAAAATAACTGATCTCAGTCCTGTTTAAATAACTGATCTCAGTCCTGTTTAAAGTAACTGATCTCAGTCCTGTTTAAAGTGAACTGTGGTATTAAGAGAAACATAACTCTGTTCTCTTTGTATTCACTCTGCCCTTGCCTTTGAATGAGGACTCAACTCTTTGCTAGTTCACTTCACCTATTTTGTGGACAGAGTCCTCTTTGCATTCACACTTTTATGTATAGAAAGGAACCAAGATCTTTTTCCAACTTTCACTCAATGCATCCTGGGATTTTACAAAGTGCAGGACAAGACATTCAATCAGAATGTGTTATCGGACATCTAGAAAAACCTACTTACATTTTGGAAGATAATAGATAAAGACATAATAAATATAATCAGAAGATACTATTAACATGCACTGTACATTTCATTTCTAACAGGAATAATATCAATAGAACAACTGCAGAATAACCGCAGAATAAATAATGATTTATTTGAAAATTGTACACCCAAGGAAGTCTACCGCCCCTCAAAGATCCCTCACCAACCCAACAAAGGCCCAATGAACACCCACACAGGAAAAGTGTGGTCATGTATGCTGTGTGTGTGTGTTTATGAATGTATGTGTGTGTGTGTGTGTGTTTGTGTACTGTATGTTAACAGATCCATAGATAATATGGTTGGGGTTGAGAAGGTGATGGAGAAAATGTACCTCATGAATAATTTTTCTTTTCACAGGATTCTACACACCTTCCTCATGTCTTCATCAGTATCACTTCATTAACACCTCTATGACCTGGACTGATGCCCAGAGTTACTGCAGAGAGAAATACACTGATCTGGCTACAGTAGATGACATGGAGGACCTGAACAGGCTGATTACCAGTGACAGTAGTTATAATTACTGGTTATGGATTGGACTGAAGAAGGGAGACTCCATGAAGTGGCACTGGTCTCTGGCAGACAGACGTTTCTACAGAGAGGGGGAGACTGAGTTCAGAAACTGGGACACTGGGACACCCCAACATGGTAACTGTGCTTTAATGAGTACAGCTGGTCTGTGGCACAACACCTCCTGTGATGACCAGCATCACTTCATCTGTTATGATGGTGAGTGTTTACATACTAATGATGAAGCCTGTTATAAGTGCTGGAGCTGCCATTGAGTTGAAACATAGACTCATGATAACTTTAAGTTGTTAATCAGTTATTGATCTGTTATCAAATCAATGACAACATGTACTATAGATGATCAGTAGATGATATTTCACTGCATATTTGTATTGATTATTACATTTGACTTTTGCAGGAAAACAAGACACCAACCTAACATACGTCTTAATTCAGGAGAACAAGACCTGGATAGATGCTCAGAGTTACTGCAGACAGCATCACACAGACCTGGTCAGTGTGAGGAACCAGACTGAGAACACAGAGATAGAGAAGAAGATATCACTGAGGGGACTTCCTGTATGGATCGGTCTGTTTCAAGACTCCTGGAGATGGTCAGACCAGAGTGACTCCTCATTCAGAAACTGGAAGCCAGAATTGCTTTCAACAGATCAGAGATACAACTGCACTCTGATGTCATCTCATCCTTCTTATTCTGATAAAACTAAATGGATAAATCATCCCTGTGACATCCCCTCTCCTTTCCTCTGCTATGGTAAGTTACAATATTCTCCACCTGATCTACCTGATATTATGATGACAGGAGAACTCTAAAGTTGCCCCATGATTCACTACTGTCTTTGTGGGATTGTATTATCTTGTAGGCCCAGCTGTGGAGACGTCTGAGAAACCCCAACTGAAGAGACAGGTGGTGAGAATGAAAGTGACCCCAAATAATCAAAATCTGAACTTCAGTGATCCTGCTGTTCAGGACTCCATCTTACAAGAGGTGAGTTTAACCCTGTTCATGAAGAACCAACTCAGCAATGATACCAACTGTACATACCTCCTCTCTGGTCTGGGTCCTAGTCTGTTGTGGATGTCCTCTTCTCTGGTCTGGGTCCTAGTCTGTTGTGGATGTCCTCCTCTCTGGTCTGGGTCCTAGTCTGTTGTGGATGTCCTCCTCTCTGGTCTGGGTCCTAGTCTGTTGTGGATGACCTCCTCTCTGGTCTGGGTCCTAGTCTGTTGTGGATGACCTCCTCTCTGGTCTGGGTCCTAGTCTGTTGTGGATGTCCTCCTCTCTGGTCTGGGTCCTAGTCTGTTGTGGATGTCCTCCTCTCTGGTCTGGGTCCTAGTCTGTTGTGGATGTCCTCCTCTCTGGTCGAGGTCCTAGTCTGTTGTGGATGTCCTCCTCTCTGGTCTGGGTCCTAGTCTGTTTGAAGATGACCTCCTCTCTGGTCTGGGTCCTAGTCTGTTTGTGGACGACCTTCTACCCTGGCTGTGACCCCCCTCTCAAAGGGTGTCTCAGGGAGAGTGGGATATCCAAAAACACATTTCCAATCCACACATGTATATTAAAGCACACTTGTACATGTGTGAAATAGGTCAAATATAAGCCTCATCTCCTTATAGAGTCAAACGGTTGAAGTGAAGAACGTCTCAGTATAGCAGGAAGGAATGGTAGTTATAGATCTTCAGAATGACTAATACAGAGTGAAATATTCAAATCAAATTAAATCTCATTTTTCACAAACACATGGTTAGCAGCTGTTCTTGCGAGTGTGTGAAATGCTTGTGCTTCTAGTTCCGACAGTGCAACAATATCTAACATCTAATCTAACAATTCCACAACAACTACCTAATACACACAAATCTAATTAAAGGGATGGAATAAGAATATGTACATATAAATATATGGATGGGCCATGACCAACCAGTATAGACGAGATGCAATAGATGGTATAAAAGTGTGTGTCTCTGTGTGTCTTTGTGTTTCTCCAGATAAGGAACAAGCTGAAGGAGCAGGGGTTACCTGCAGACACCAAAGTGACATGGAAAAAGCAGCCTGATGGGAAGGTCTTCCACAAGGAGGAAGAGGGGTCTCCCAAGAAAGAAGAGGAGGAGGAGAAGATGAAGAGGATGATGACAAAGAGAGAACTCTAATTATGTTAAATGTTCTCTTTACATTTCTCTTTTTATTTACATTAATAATCTGTACTGGGATGTATTTTCTCAACCTAATTAAATGTGTTTTATTAAGTAAATTGTTAAATTATAAACATTAATTTTGTTTTATCATGACATGTTTTTCTTGATAATATTCTTGACTTGGTTGTTTTATTACAGGGTGTGTTCTCAAGATAGACTTTTCACACATCATGTCTGTAAATGAGTTATCTGTAGTTATGTTGATATACAGTGCTGTGAAAAAGTATTTGCCTCCTTTCTAATTTTCTCAACTTTTACATATTTTTTATACTGAATGTTATCTGATCTTCAAAGAAAACAGAATATTAGATAAAGGGAACCTGAGTGAACAAATAACACAACAATTACATACCTATTTAATTAATTTCATAACAAAGTTATGTAACACCCAATGTTCATGTGTTAAAAAGTCAACTCAGGGACATTTGTTGGTTTTCAATCATGAACTGGTTGTTTCAAGTCCAGCCACAACATCTCAAATGGGATCATTAGGTCTGGATTTTAACTAGGTCATTCCAATACTTCAAATGTGTTGCTTTTTAACCATTTTCATGTAGACTTGATTGTGTGTTTTGGATCATTGTCTTGCTGCATGACCCACCTGCGTTTCAGCATCAGCTCACAGACGGATGGCCTGACATTCTCCTGTAGAATTCTCTGATACAGAGCAGAATTCATGGTTCCTTCTATAAAGGCAAGTCGTCCAGGTCCTGAGGCAGCAACGCATCCTCAAACCTTCACACTACCACCACCATGCTTAACCGTTGATAGAGGGTTTTTACAGCAGAATGCAGTGTTTGGTTTTCACCAGGCATAATGGGAGCCATGTCGTTCAAAACGTTTGGACTCACTTTTGACTCATCTGTCCATGAAACATTCTTCTAAGAGTCTGGATGATCATCCATGTGCTTCCAAGTGCATTTTGGCTAACTTTAGTCAACTGTTTGGACTAGATGGGTCCCATTATGTCTGATGAAAACCAAACACTGCATTCTACAGTAAAAACATCATACTAACAGTCAAGCATGGTGGTGGTAGTGTGATGGTTTGACGATGCTTTGCTGAGTTAAAGCAGTTCTGCATGGAAGAGTGGGCCACAATTCCTCCACAGCAATGTGAGAGACTGATCAACAACTACAGGAAGCGTTTGGTTGCAGTCATTAGAGCTAAAGGTGGAACAACCAGTTATTGAGTGTAAGAGGGAAATTACTTTTTCACACAGGGGATTTGGGTGTTAAATAACTTTGTTAATTAAATAGATAAAATAAGAATAAATATGTTTTGTTATTTTGTAAACTCAGGTTCGCTTTATCAAATATTAGGTTTTGGTTGAAGATCTAATAACATTCAGTATTACATTTTGCAAAAATAGAGAAAATCAGAAAGGGGACAAATACTTTTTCACAGCACTGTAAGTATCAATGTGTTTTCTAATTGGAATTTAACTTTCTTTAATTGAAAATGTATTGAGACCATAGTTTACATACTGCATAGTAAATGCAGTCTCAGCATGTTTTTAATTGGTTAATGAAGATGTCTTTTCTGATGATCAAATAAATACTTGTTGCAGATTGACAGTATAAGTCTAGAGTTGTGATTTTTCAAGTTTCAACTTAATATTATTTTAATGTTTATTTTATACATTTTACCTTAATGATAAAGACATCTAGACATAATGTGTAAACAAGTCCTCTCTTCAGGACTCTGATACACTGGTACCAGTTAGAACCATATCCTGCTGACCAGAGCTTTAATTATGTTTTACATAACTTCCTCAAACCAGACAGAGGGGAACTTTACCACATCATGCCAGACCCAGGATATTTCCTGGAACACACAATGATGTGACATTGACAACTCTCATGTGTGTTGTGGTTCTGTGTGGCTCAGTTTGTAGAACATGGTGCTTTCAATGCCAGGATTGTTAGTTTGTTTCCTCTGAGGCCACCAATATGGAAAATGTATGCTTGACCACTTTTGGATGAAAGGTTATATTATGTTTGATATTATGGTCTGCAGGGCATTCGGAAAGTATTCAGACCCCTTGACTTTTTCCACATTTTGCTACTTTACAGCCTTATACTAAAATGGATTAAATAGTTTTTCCCCTCATCAATCTACTCACAATACCCCATAATGACAAAGAAAAAACAGGTTTTAGAATTTTTTACAAATGTATTACAAATATAAATGGAAATATTAGATTTACGTAAGTATTCAGACACTTTACTCAGTACTTTGTTGAAGCACCCTTAGCAGTGATTACAGCCTTGAGTCTTCTTGGGTATGATGCTACAAGCTTGGCACACCTGTATTTGGGGAGTTTCTCCCATTCTTCTCTGCAGATCCTCTAAAAGCTCTGTCAGGTTGGACGGAAGCGTCGCTGCACAAATATTTCAAGTTTCTCCAGAGATGTTTGATCGGTTTGAAGTCCGACATTTGGCTGGGCCACTCAAGGACATTCAGAGACTTGTCCCGAAGCCACTCCTGCGTTGTCTTGGCTGTCTGCTTAGGGTCGTTGATCTGTTGGAAGGTGAACTTTCACCCAGTCTGAGGTCTTGAGCGCTCTGGTGCAGGTTTTCATTAAGGATCTCTCTGTACTTTGCTCCGTTTATCTTTTCCTCGATCCTGACTAGTCTCCCAGTCCCTGCAGCTGAAAAACATCCCCACAGCATGATGCTGCCACCACCATGCTTCACCGTTGTTATGGTGCCAGGTTTCCTCCAGACGTGACGGTTGGCATTCAAGCCAAAGAGCTCAATCTTGGTTTCATCAGACCAGAGAATATTTTTTCTCATTGTCTGAGAGTCTTTATCTGTCTTTTGGCAAACTTCAAGCATGCTGTCATGTGCCTTTTACAGGGTAGTGGCTTCCGTCTGGCCACTCTACCATATAGGCCTGATTGGTGGAGTGCTGCAGAGATGGTTGTCCTTCTAGAATTTTCTCCCATCTCCACAGAGGAACTCTAGAGCTCTGTCAGAGTGACCATCGGGTTCTTGGTCACCTCCCTGACCTTCTCCCCCGATTGCTCAGTTTTGCCCGGTGGCCAGCTCTAGAAGCGTCTTGGTGGTTCTACATTTCTTCCATTTAAGAATAAAGGAGGCCACTGTGTTCTTGGGGACCTTAAATGCTGCAGAAATATTTTGGTACCCTTCCCCAGATCTGTGCCTCGAGATAATCCTGTCTCAGAGCTCTACGGATTATTCCTTCGACCCCATTACCTGTTTTTTGCTCTGACATGCACTGTCAACTGTGTTAACTGATATAGACAGGTGTGTGCCTTTCCAATTTATGTCCAATCAATTGAGTTTACCACAGTTGAACTCCAATCAAGAACTGTAGTAGAAACATCAAGGATGATCAATTGAAACAGGATTGTTCTCATACGAAGAGGAGGAGTAGTGATTCAAACAAACTGCAGCGGGTTGTGAATACATAATGATTTAATAAACAAAACTGAAGAACACGACGAACACTTGAATAATTACAAAACAAATAAACGAATGTAGACAGACCTGGACCCGAACTTACATACAACGTGAAGAACGCATGAACCAGGAAACAGACTACATAAAACGAACGAACAAACAAAAACCGGAACAGTCCCGTGTGGCGTAACATACAGACACTGACACAGGAGACAATCACCCACAAACAAACAGTGAGAACAACCTACCTTAATATGACTCTCAATCAGAGGAAACGTCAAACACCTGCCTCTAATTGAGAGCCATACCAGGCAACCCAAAACCAACATAGAAACAGAAAACATAGACTGCCCACCCAAAACTCACGCCCTGACCATCAAACACATACAAAACAACAGAAAACAGGTCAGGAACGTGACAAGGATTAACATGAGCTCAGTTTTGAGACTTATAGCAAAGGGTCTGAATACTTATGTAAATAAGGTATTTTTTAAATAATATTTTTTATACATTTGTAGAAATTTCTAAAAACCTGTTTATTCTTTGTCATTATGGGGTGTGACAAAAGCCAAAAAGGATCTGCCCACTCCATCAAGAAGTGAGGACAACAACACAGGGCATCCATGGGACCTCTTGGAACCATGGACTACACCTGCAGAAAGTGGACAACAGGGGGAAGCAGAAGAGATACCCATCATAGACCTCTCACTGCTGACTCTCGACACACCACCTCCAGTGGTAGAAACAACCAGCTGGTATCATCAAGTAGAATCAGCCCACAGTAACACGGAAGCAGCAATGTGGGCGTCAGTATTGCATGACCTAGATTTGGAACAGGAAGCTTGAGTTATAGCTGAGTGCACTAACTGGAGTCTAGGATTGCGCAATAGTAGTCTAACGTTTTAGACAGAGGCCCAGAACCTTGGGAACTTCCCCTGTAAAAAAAGGTATATAAAGAGAACAGAGAACATGAGAGAAACATGATCCTCACTGACATATGAGACAGACTTCATATGGAGAATCATCATAGGTAAATTTACTATTGCACTATACTCTTTTTGTTGGACTAAAACAATATTTTGAGAACTGGATAATTTTGCCAAAGTATTTTATTGAATCACTATCTGAATCTACCTGGTTGAACTTTGTGAACCGGAACCTGAGTCTCCGAAACACAGGGGTCTAGACACCTCTTGATCGCGGACAAAGCGGCATTCACACATCAGGTCCAGAAGTGATTAGCAATAAAAGGAAACAGCCAAATACCAGTTACAATATATTGAGTCTATACACAGGGTTGGAAGTGAATAGTATTAAGATATTGGAATTCGGAATCTAGCATTATTGCTGTGAGAATACCAATTACAGGAAAGTGACCAAGGGGTTGAGCATTTAAGGTAATTGAACTATTTTGCTATTTAGTCAATATTGTTAGAAGTGTTAACGCATTTAAAGATCTGCAATATTATCTGGCAATAGTATAAAGTGTATTAAGGATTGATTGAGCACTATTGTTGTATTAATGAAAACCGTATAACCATTGAAGTGTGATAACGTGTATAAGACAAAAAACAGAGTGATTTAATAAAAGCTAGAAACTTTGACAACTAGGCCAGTTTAACCTGTTAGTGTGTACGGGGCGCTATTTTCACTTTGGGAAAAAATCGTGCCCAATTTAAATGGCCTCGTACTCTATTCTAGATCGTACAATATGCATATTATTACTATTGGATAGAAAACACTCTCAAGTTTCTAAAACCGTTTGAATTATATCTGTGAGTAAAACAGAACTCATTTTGCAGCAAACTTCCTGACAGGAAGTGAAAAATCTGAAATCGAGGCTCTGTTCCAGGGCCAACCTATTCAATTGTTTGAAATCTATGGATATATATGCACTTCATACGCCATCCACTAGATGTCAACAGGCAGTGGAAGGTGGAATGGGGTGTCTAGCTTGATCTGAGGTCGAACAAGAGCTCTTGGAATGACGTGACCCCAATTTCCTTTGTCTGCCAAGGCGCGGGAAGGAACCCCAGATTGCCTTCTGAAAAGCTTTCGGTATAGACGGCTAATATCTCCGGCTTTGATTTGATTTGATTCATGTGATAATATCATCGTAAAGTATGTTTTTTCAATATAGTTTTATCAGATTATTGAACGTTTATCGGGAGTTTTGGCGTTTTCCGTTCTCTGCGTTTGGTGAAGATGGACATCTTCGCGCCACTTGGCTAGCTAAGGTTGCTAATTCGACAGGCGAAGAGGACATTCTAAAACCAAACAACGATTTATTCTGGACAAAGGACTCCTTGTACAAGATTCTGATGGAAGCTTAGCAAAAGTAGGAACCATTTATGATGTTATTTCGTATTTCTGTGGAAAATGTTTAGTTCCATTTTCCGCCCTCATTGCCGGCACTGTCTCGGTATAACGTAAGCTGTATGTCGTACTAAAGTTATTTTTAAAAATCTAACACGGCGATTGCATTAAGAACTAGTGTATCTTTCATTTGCTGTACAACATGTATTTTTTAGTGAAGTTTATGATGAGTTCGTTGATTAGATTAGGTGACTGTCCAAAATATCTCCGGATAATTTTGTGCAGTTTGGCTACGTATTCACATTGTAAAACCACGATTTGTACCGCTAAATATGCACATTTTCGAACAAAACATATATGTATTGTGTAACATGATGTTATAGGACTGTCATCTGATGAAGTTTGTCAAGGTTAGTGAATAATTTAATATCTTTTGCTGGTTTTTGCAATCGCTACATTTTGCTGCTGATAAATGCGTTTGTGTGGTTGGCTATTGTGGTAAGCTAATATAATGCTATATTGTGTTTTCGCTGTAAAACACTTAAAAAATCTGAAATATTGGCTGGATTCACAAGATGTTTATCTTTCATTTGCTGTACACCATGTATTTTTCATAAATGTTTTATGATGAGTATTTAGGTATTTCACGTTGCTCTCTGTAATTATTCTTGCTGCTTCGGTGCTATTTGTGATTGTAGCTGCAATGTAAAACTATGATTTTATACCTCTAATATGCACATTTTTCGAACAAAACATAAATGTATTGTGTAACATGTTATAAGACTGTCATCTGATGAAGTTGTTTCTTGGTTAGTGACTAATTATATCTATATTTTGTCGGTTTTTTGAAAGCTACCTATGCGGTGGATAAATAGCATTGTGTGTTTGGCTATTGTGGTGAGCTAACATAAATATATATTGTGTTTTCGCTGTAAAACATTTTAAAAATCGGACATGTTGGCTGGATTCACAAGATGTTTATCTTTCATTTGCTGTGTTGGACTTGTTAATATGTGGAAGTTAAATATTTCTAAAAAATATATTTTGAATTTCGCGCTCTGCGAAGGCAGCGGAATGTTGTGGGTGTTCCGCTTTGTGGGTGTTCCGCTAGCGGAACCCCGGGGCGAGAAAGGTTAACGATCTGGAGAGAAAACGCCTTTGACACTCTCACTGAACAGAAAGTGACACTGGTTATAGGTTAAGGCTATAGCACTAAAGAATACTTAATTGTGTGGACAATAACAAGTATATCAGGGATTAGAATTTACATCCCACATATAACAATACTAGTTTCCAAGTGACTACTAGCTGACGAGCATAATAATCAACAGAGATTATTAGGTATTGATATATAAATAAATAAAAAGGACAGGTGGTTAAAGGAGATCTTAGTATAAATTTGAGTAGTTAGAAGAAATATAATACTCTAAGAGCCCACAATAGAATTATAAAGGGAGTGACAACACGAACTAAGGAACAAAGCCAACTCACGCAAAGGGCCTGGTAGGGTTGGTAGGGCCGCACGGCTAGGCCCTTGTTGCACCGAAGTAACTAAAATCCTAAAGTACTCTGCCTAGCCAGAGGACGGGATAGAGGCTTTTGCTGCAGGCGACGGGCAAAAGTCAGCACCGTGACAGGGGTATTGTGTGTAGATTGATGACAATAAAAAAAATATCCATTTTAGAATGAGGATGCAACATAACAAAATGTGGAAAAAGTGAAGATGTCTTAATTCTTTTCCCGAATGCACTGAACATAAATTAATCAGGTCCTAATCTATGGATTTCACAAGACCGGGAATACAGACATGCCACTGTTAGTCACAGATAACTGTTAGTCACAGACAACTGTTAGTCACAGATAACTGTTAGTTACAGATAACTGTTAGTCACAGATAACTGTTAGTCACAGATAATTGTTAGTCACAGATAATTGTTAGTCACAGATAATTGTTAGTCACAGATAACTGTTAGTCACAGATTGTCCTTAGGACCTTGTTAAAGTATTTTATGCACTCAAATTAACATAAAAAAATAAAATGTAAATCACTGTCCGTAGATTATGCCTGTCCATACCATAACCCTACCTCCACCATTAGGCACTCTGTTCACAACGTTGCAAACCACTCGTCCACACCATACATGGTGTCTGCGGTTGTGAGGTCGGTTGGGCGTACTGCTAAAATCTCTAAAATGATGTTGGAGGCAGCTTATGGTAGAAAAATTAACATTAAATTATCTGGCAACAGCTCTGGTGGACATTCCTGAAATGAGCATGTCAATTGCACGCTCCTTCAAAACTTGAGACATCTGCGGAACTGTGTTGCGTGTGACAAAACTGCACATTTTAGAGTGGCCTTTTGTTGTCCCCAGCACAAGGTGGACCTGTGTAATGATCATGCTGTTTAGTCAGCTTCTTGATATGCCACACCTGTCAGGTGGATGGTTTATCTTGGCCAAGGAGAAATGCTCACTAACAGGTTTGTAAACAAATAAAATTTACAAAAAGAAATAAGATTTTTTATGCTTATGAAGAATTTCTGGATCATTTATTTCAACTCATGAAACATGGGATCAAAAACTTTACGTGCTGCATTCATATTTTTGTTCATATTTTTGTTCATACTTTTGTTCATTGTAGTTGTAACACAGAAATATAACAACATAGAAAAAAGAACATAGACTACCCACCCCAACTCACGCCCTGACCAACCGAACACAAAGACATAAAAAAGGAACTAAGGTCAGAACGTGACAGTAGTTTGGTTATTATCAAGCTATACATGACAATGACCATAGGAGATGTCAGACAGCACAACACATCTGGGACTTGCAAGCTACATACTTTAACTACCACACCATACCACAAGCATCTTAGGTGTGCTGATCTAGGATCAGTTTTGCCTTTCAGAACATAATGAATGAAACGACATGGACAGGGGGGAGAGGATCCTACATTCAGAAAAAAATGTACCAAAAGGGTTCTTCGACTGTATCCATATGACAACCCTTTGAATAATATCCCTTTCTGGTTCCATGTAGAACCCTTTTTAACACAGGTAGAACTCTTTTGGGTTCTATGTAGAACCCTCTGTGGAAAGGGTTTTACGTCACAGTGCAATGACAGAGGAGAGAGAGGGCAGAGAACCCAATGACAGAGGAGAGGGAGGTCAGAGAACCCAATGACAGAGGAGAGGAAGGTCAGAACACCCAATGACAGAGGAGAGGGAGGACAGAGAACCCAATGACAGAGGAGAGGGAGGTCAGAGAACCCAATGACAGAGGAGAGGGAGGTCAGAGAACCCAATGACAGAGGAGAGGGAGGTCAGAGAACCCAATGACAGAGGAGAGGGAGATCAGAGCAGCCAATGACAGAGGAGAGGGAGGTCAGAGAACCCAATGACAGAGGAGAGGGAGGTCAGAGCAGCCAATGACAGACCAGAAGGAGATCAGAGAACCCAATGAAAGAGGAGAGGGAGGTCAGAGAACCCAATGACAGAGGAGAGGGAGGTCAGAGAACCCAATGACAGAGGAGAGGGAGGTCAGAGAACCCAATGACAGAGGAGAGGGAGGTCAGAGCAGCCAATGACAGACCAGAGGGAGATCAGAGAACCCAATGAAAGAGGAGAGGGAGGTCAGAGAACCCAATGACAGAGGAGAGGGAGGTCAGAGCAGCCAATGACAGAGGAGAGGGAGGTCAGAGAACCCAATGACAGAGGAGAGGGAGGTCAGAGAACCCAATGACAGAGGAGAGGGAGGTCAGAGAACCCAATGATAGAGGAGAGGGAGGTCAGAGAACCCAATGACCGAGGAGAGGGAGGTCAGAGCACCCAATGACAGAGGAGAGGGAGGGCAGAGAACCCAATGACAGAGGAGAGGGAGGTCAGAGAACCCAATGACAGAAGAGAGGGAGGTCAGAGCACCCAATGACAGAGGAGAGGGAGGTCAGAGAACCCAATGATAGAGGAGAGGGAGAACAGGGAACCCAATGATATAGGAGAGGGAGGTCAGAGAACCCAATGACAGAGGAGAGGGAGGTCAGAGAACCCAATGACAGAGGAGAGGGAGGTCAGAGAACCCAATGACAGAGGAGAGGGAGTTCAGAGCAGCCAATGACAGAGGAGAGGGAGGTCAGAGAACCCAATGACAGAGGAGAGGGAGGTCAGAGAACCCAATGACAGAGGAGAGGGAGGTCAGAGAACCCAATGACAGAGGAGAGGGAGGTCAGAGAACCCAATGACAGAGGAGAGGGAGGTCAGAGAACCCAATGACAGAGGAGAGGGAGGTCAGAGAACCCAATGATAGAGGAGAGGGAGAACAGGGAACCCAATGATATAGGAGAGGGAGGTCAGAGAACCCAATGACAGAGGAGAGGGAGGTCAGAGAACCCAATGACAGAGGAGAGGGAGGTCAGAGAACCCAATGATAGAGGAGAGGGAGGTCAGAGAAACCAATGACCGAGGAGAGGGAGGTCGGAGCACCCAATGACAGAGGAGAGGCAGGTCAGAGAACCCAATGATAGAGGAGAGGGAGTTCAGAGCACCCAATGACAGAGGAGAGGGAGGTCAGAGAACCCAATGATAGAGGAGAGGGAGAACAGGGAACCCAATGATATAGGAGAGGGAGGTCAGAGAACCCAATGACAGAGGAGAGGGAGGTCAGAGAACCCAATGACAGAGGAGAGGGAGGTCAGAGAACCCAATGACAGAGGAGAGGGAGGTCAGAGAACCCAATGACAGAGGAGAGGGAGGTCAGAGAACCCAATGACAGAGGAGAGGGAGGTCAGAGAACCCAATGACAGAGGAGAGGGAGGTCAGAAAACCCAATGACAGAGGAGAGGGAGGTCAGAGAACCCAATGATAGAGGAGAGGGAGAACAGGGAACCCAATGATATAGGAGAGGGAGGTCAGAGAACCCAATGACAGAGGAGAGGGAGGTCAGAGAACCCAATGACAGAGGAGAGGGAGGTCAGAGAACCCAATGATAGAGGAGAGGGAGGTCAGAGAACCCAATGACCGAGGAGAGGGAGGTCGGAGCACCCAATGACAGAGGAGAGGCAGGTCAGAGAACCCAATGATAGAGGAGAGGGAGTTCAGAGCACCCAATGACAGAGGAGAGGGAGGTCAGAGAACCCAATGATAGAGGAGAGGGAGAACAGGGAACCCAATGATATAGGAGAGGGAGGTCAGAGAACCCAATGACAGAGGAGAGGGAGGTCAGAGAACCCAATGACCGAGGAGAGGGAGGTCAGAGAACCCAATGACAGAGGAGAGGGAGGTCAGAGAACCCAATGATAGAGGAGAGGGAGGTCAGAGAACCCAATGACAGAGGAGAGGGAGGTCAGAGAACCCAATGACCGAGGAGAGGGAGGTCAGAGAACCCAATGACAGAGGAGAGGGAGTTCAGAGCAGCCAATGACAGAGGAGAGGGAGGTCAGAGAACCCAATGACAGAGGAGAGGGAGGTCAGAGAACCCAATGACAGAAGAGAGGGAGGTCAGAGAACCCAATGACAGAGGAGAGGGAGGTCAGAGAACCCAATGACAGAGGAGAGGGAGGTCAGAGAACCCAATGACAGAGGAGAGGGAGGTCAGAGAACCCAATGACAGAGGAGAGGGAGGTCAGAGAACCCAATGATAGAGGAGAGGGAGAACAGGGAACCCAATGATATAGGAGAGGGAGGTCAGAGAACCCAATGACAGAGGAGAGGGAGGTCAGAGAACCCAATGATAGAGGAGAGGGAGGTCAGAGAACCCAATGATAGAGGAGAGGGAGGTCAGAGAACCCAATGATAGAGGAGAGGGAGGTCAGAGAACCCATTGATAGAGGAGAGGGAGAACAGGGAACCCAATGATATAGGAGAGGGAGGTCAGAGAACCCAATGACAGAGGAGAGGGAGGTCAGAGAACCCAATGACCGAGGAGAGGGAGGTCAGAGAACCCAATGACAGAGGAGAGGGAGGTCAGAGAACCCAATGACAGAGGAGAGGGAGGTCAGAGAACCCAATGACAGAGGAGAGGGAGGTCAGAGAACCCAATGACAGAGGAGAGGGAGGTCAAAGCACCCAATGACAGAGGAGTTTATGTTGATCTTTATTCCTTTTTACCATAGCAACCCAATAATAAGCTTGAGAACATTGCCTAGTTAAGTAAAAAAGTAAAAAAAGTAATAATTATAAAATTCACATATAAACAGGTACATGTATGAACTGAGATCAGTGAGAGATGAGACCAGGGCCGCTCGGTTCCTGTCTGTCTCTGTGGTGTACCTCCATTCCTGTTCCAGTCAAGTGGCTTTACCTGGGACTGTCACTCTCAATTCAGGCCTCACTCACTCATCTGAACAATACTTGAAACCACACAAACCTTCATTTTTAGACGTAAGGAGTTGGGTCCTTTACGGTACAATGAGAACATTTCTGGGCGATATGTCTGTCTAGAGGACTGGGTTATCTCCTTTGGATCAAGAGCATCATCACATGTAAATATTCTGTATAGCCTCTCTAGCTGTTTCCTTCTCTGGTTCTGTCCAACCCCTTATCCAGTGGGATGAATGTCACGGCACAGTTGTTTTTGTATATAAATAACACATTCAAAGTAATTAGGAACAATGTAAGGTTTATCTGGCAAAACTGGAGAGATTGACTTTTTTATATACTTTTGCAAAAATGTCTGAACTTGTTTATGCTTTGTCATTCTGGGGTATTGTGTAGATTGAGGGGGGGAGGATTTAATCCATTCCAGAATAAGGCTGTAAATTAAAAAAATGTGGAAACAATTCAAGGGGTCTGAATAATTTCTGAATGCACTGTAAGTATTTATTTATTTAACAAGTCAATTAAACACATTCTTATTAACAATGACGGCCTACCAAGAGGCAAAAGGCCTCCTGCGGGGATGGAGCTGGGATTAAAAATGTAGGACAAAACTCACTTCACAACAAGAGTGACAACACTACAATACACAGAGATTGAGTTGTGATACATCTTATTCTATTTCAACTTTCAACTTTATATTATTTTAAAGTGTGTTTTATACATTGTTGCTATATTTGACACATTATACATTTTAATGATAAAGACATCTAGACATAATGTGTAATCAAGTCCTCTCTTCAGGACTCTGATACACTGGTACCAGTTAGAACCATGTCCTTCTGACCAGAGTTTTAGTTACGTTTTACATAACATCCTCAAATCAGACAGAGGGGAACTTTACCACATCAAGCCAGACCCAGGATATTTCCTGGAGCACACAATCATGTGACATCAGTAACTAACCTGGTCTCAGATCTGTTTGTGGCCTCTTGCCAACTCTCATGTGTGTTGTGGTTCTGTGTGGCTCAGTTTGTAGAACATGGAGCTTTCAATGCCAGGATTGTTGGTTTGTTTCCCCTGAGGCCACCAATATGGAAAATGTATGCTTGACCACTGTCACTTTTGGATAAAAGGTAAACAATGGAAATATTCTATGTTATACTATAGTCTATAATAGTCTGAACAGAAATATAATATTTCATTGATTTTACTCAGTTACAGTTCATATAAGGAAATCAGTCAATTGAAATAAATAAGTTAGGCCTTAGTCAATGGATTTCACACAATCGAGAAAACAAAACTGCACATTTTAGAGTGGCCTTTTATTGTCCCCAGCACAAGGTGGACCTGTCACCTTGGCCTATCAGATCATAATGAATTAAATGACTTGGACAGGGGGGAGTTGATCCTACATTCAGAAAAAAACATTACACAAGGGTTGTTCGGCTGTCTCCATAGGAGAACCCCTTGAAGAACACTTCCTGGTTCCAGGTAAAACACTTTTTGCCCTGGTAGAACCATTTTGGGATCCATGTAGAACCCTCGGTGGAAAGGGCTTTATATGACAGAGTAATGACAGAGGAGAGAGAGGGCAGAGAACTCAGTAACAGAGGAGAGAGAGGGCAGAGAACTCAGTGACAGAGGAGAGAGAGTGGGCAGAGAACTCAGTGACAGAGGAGAGAGAGGGCAGAGAACTCAGTGACAGAGGAGAGAGAGTGGGCAGAGAACTCAGTGACAGAGGAGAGAGAGGGGGCAGAGAACTCAGTGACAGGAGAGAGAGTGGGCAGAGAACTCAGTGACAGAGGAGAGAGAGTGGGCAGAGAACTCAGTGACAGAGGAGAGAGAGTGGGCAGAGAACTCAGAGACAGAGGAGAGAGAGGGCAGAGGACTCAGTGAAAGAGGAGAGAGAGTGGGCAGAGAACTCAGTGACAGAGGAGAGAGAGGGGACAGAGAACTCAGTGACAGAGGAGAGAGAGGGGCCAGAGAACTCAGTGACATAGGAGAGAGAGGGGGCAGAGAACTCAGTGACAGAGGAGAGAGAGTGGGCAGAGAACTCAGTGACAGAGGAGAGAGAGTGGGCAGAGAACTCAGTGACAGAGGAGAGAGAGGGCAGAGAACTCAGTGACAGAGGAGAGAGAGTGGGCAGAGAACTCAGTGACAGAGGAGAGAGAGTGGGCAGAGAACTCAGTGACAGAGGAGAGAGAGGGCAGAGAACTCAGTGACAGAGGAGAGAGAGGGCAGAGAACTCAGTGACAGAGGAGAGAGAGGGCAGAGAACTCAGTGACAGAGGAGAGAGAGGGCAGAGAACTCAGTGACAGAGGAGAGCGTGGGCAGAGAACTCAGTGACAGAGGAGAGAGAGTGGGCAGAGAACTCAGTGACAGAGGAGAGAGAGTGGGCAGAGAACTCAGTGACAGAGGAGAGAGAGTGGGCAGAGAACTCAGTGACAGAGGAGAGAGAGGGGGCAGAGAACTCAGTGACAGAGGAGAGAGAGTGGGCAGAACACCCAATGAACCAGGAGTTAATGTAGGGCTTTAGTCCTTTTTACCAAAGCAAAACAAAATAACCATCTTGAGAACAAACATATTTATACCCAGGTGCTATTGGTTAATCTCATTTTCAGGGAGTGAGAGCTGAGACCAGGGCAGCTGGGTTACTGCCTGTCTCTGTGGTGTACCTCCAGCCCGCTTCTAGTGAAGTGGCTTTACCTGAGACTATCACTCTCAATTCAGGCCTCACTCACTCATCTGAACAATACTTGAAACCACACAACACTTCATTTTTAGACGTAAGGAGTTGGGTCCTTTACGGTACAATGAGAACATTTCTGGGCGATATGTCTGTCTAGAGGAGTGGGTTATCTCCTTTGGATCAAGAGCATCATCACATGCAAATATTCTGTACCGCCTCTCTAGCTGTTTCCTTCTCTGGTTCTGTCCAACCCCTTATCCAGTGGGATGAATGTCACGTCACATTTGTTTTTGTATATAAATAACACATTCAAAGAAAATAGGAACAGTGTAAGGTTTATAGGGCAAAACCGGAGAGACGCGGAGAGAGAGAGAGTTACCTTCAAACAACAGGTGAGGCCATTTTGGATTGTATAATCATGTTGGAAATCTAGCAACTATGTTGTCGTGAAAAGTATTTAAATATAAATATTTTAAAAGTTGGTGCCAATTTTAGATGAAATGGTACATTTCCAAAATTCTTTGAACACAAACTCAAATTGTGTAATATCCTCTGTCTTGTGTTCAAAACCTTTCATTGTGTTTTCATTGTGTTTAAAGTCAGGCAGTGTGTGACCATAGGAATTCTGTTCAGGGGATCCTGTTTCTTGACTTTAATTTAACACTTTATTTATTCCCCATTTGAAGGTTCCAGTGTAGAATAATCAACCATGTGTTCTAACCCTTGATGGCTCTCTGGAGACGTTATGTTGAGGTTTTTCACCACTACCCACTTCCAATACTTTAGAAACCTAACCTAACAATCACTGATTGTTCCTGTCTCTGAACAGGTGATAACCCTCTAAGTGGGGAGCATTATCTTCACCTGTCCTGTCACATCATATTAGTAAAGAAGGAGAAAGACAGTTTGCATTGGTAAAGTGTTGCAACCTTGAAGTGCATTCATTTTAATCATATATCCTTTGAATTTCACAGTGATGGAAACGTTGTTGTATCTCACCCTGCTGATCTCAGGTCAGTTTACTGTGTGTGTGTCCCAGCAAACATGCCCACATTGGGCCGATACGTTCTTGCTCATCGGCTCCATATTACCCCCAAGACATTGGCCCAGTGTGTCCCAGTGTGGCCCAGTGTGTCCCAGTGTGTCCCAGTGTGGCCCAGTGTGTCCCAGTGTGTCCCAGTGTGTCCCAGTGTGGCCCAGTGTGTCTCACTGTGTCCCAGTGTGGCCCAGTGTGGCCCAGTGTGTCCCAGTGTGGCTCAGTGTGTCCCAGTGTGTCCCAGTGTGTCCCAGTGTGGCCCAGTGTGGCCCAGTGTGTCCCAGTGTGTCCCAGTGTGGCCCAGTGTGTCCCAGTGTGTCCCAGTGTGGCCCAGTGTGGCCCAGTGTGGCCCAGTGTGTCCCAGTGTGTCCCAGTATTTCCCAGTGTGTCCCAGTGTGGCCCAGTATTTCCCAGTGTGTCCCAGTGTGTCCCAGTATTTCCCAGTGTGTCCCAGTGTGTCCCAGTGTGTCCCAGTGTGTCCCAGTGTGGCCCAGTGTGTCCCAGTATTTCCCAGTGTGTCCCAGTGTGGCCCAGTGTGTCCCAGTGTGTCCCAGTGTGTCCCAGTGTGACCCAGTGTGTCCCAGTGTGTCCCAGTATTTCCCAGTGTGTCCCAGTGTGTCCCAGTATTTCCCAGTGTGTCCCAGTGTGTCCCAGTATTTCCCAGTGTGTCCCAGTGTGTCCCAGTGTGTCCCAGTGTGGCTCAGTGTGTCCCAGTGTGTCCCAGTGTGGCCCAGTGTGTCCCAGTGTGTCCCAGTGTGTCCCAGTGTGTCCCAGTGTGGCTCAGTGTGTCCCAGTGTGTCCCAGTGTGTCCCAGTGTGGCTCAGTGTGTTCCAGTGTGGCTCAGTGTGGCTCAGTGTGTCCCAGTGTGGCTCAGTGTGGCTCAGTGTGTCCCAGTGTGTCCCAGTGTGGACAGCCCATATCTGTTGAGGACAGCCTTCACTGTTCCTGAAATAAACTGAGACTTTGGATCAGCTGTCCGTATTGGGTCCAATTGGTCACCAAAATGATCTTATGTATTGTCACCATGTGTAGTCATTTTTCAGTTATATCTCTTATGTATAGGAATTTATGTATAAACCATTTATTTAGCAGAAGTTAAATACAATATTGCTAAAGTCATTAACAAATTGTAACATTTATGAGCACTAATTTCTGTGAGGTGTTTTCACATATGGTCCTGTTTAAAATAACTGATCTCAGTCCTGTTTAAAGTGAACTGTGGTATTAAGAGAAACATAACTCTGTTCTCTTTGTATTCACTCTGCCCCTGGATTTGAATGAGGACTCAACTCTTTGCTAGTTCACTTCACCTATTTTGTGGACAGAGTCCTCTCTGCTTCACATTTCTATGTTTAGAAAGGAATCTAGATCTTTTTCCAACATTCACTCAATGCATCCTGGGATTTTACAAAGTGCAGGACAAGACATTCAATCAGAATGAGTTATTGGACATCTAGAAAAACCTACTTACATTTTGTAAGAAATAGACATAATAATTGTAATCAGAAGAGACTATTAACATGTACTGTACATTTAATTTCTTATAGAATAATTAGCAATAGAATAACAGGAGAAGAAATAATGGTTTAATTGGAAATTTAACACCCAAGGTAGTGTACTGTCCATTTAGAGCTGGAAGAGATGTTGAACCCTATGTACCCTATTCAAACCCCACAATCAATAAACAGCTGACGAAGCTCTCAGCCTATAGATATAGACACATTGCAAACAGATAATCTGAACTAAAAACTCCACACATTTTGGAAATCTGAAATCAAAAATGCCCTGTGGCGGAATGCACTTGCATGAATTGTCCCAGCGATATGCAACTTTTCAGGGAAGTCAGGAACCAATACACACAGTCAGTTAGGAAAGCAAAGGCTATCTTTTTCAAACAGAAATTTGCATCCTGTAGCTATAACCCCAAAAAGTTCTGTGACACTGGAAAGTCCATGGAGAATAAGAGCACCTCCTCCCAGCTGCCCACTGCACTGAGGCTAGAAAACAATGTCACCACCGATAAATCCAAGATAATCTAGAATTTCAAGAAGCATTTCTCTACGGCTGGCCATGCTTTCCTCCTGGCTACCCCAACCCCGGAAAACTGCTCCGCATCCCCTGCAGCTACTTGCCCTGCAGAAACTTGCCAGAGCCTCCCAAGCTTCTCCTTCACCCAAATCCAGATAGAAGATGTTCTGAAAGAGCTGCAAAACCTGGACCCGTACAAATCAGCTGGGCTAGACAATCTGGACCCTCTCTTTCTAAAATTATCTGCCGCCATTGTTGCAACCCCTATTACCAGTCTGTTCAATCTCTCTTTCGTATCGTCCGAGATTCCTAAAGATTGGAAAGCTGCCGCGATCATCCCCCTCTTCAAAGGGGGTGACACTCTAGACGCAAACTGTTACAGACCTATATCCATTTTGCCCTGCCTTTCTAAAGTCTTCGAAAGCCACTAACCTCACTAGGGTAGGGGGCACTATTTTCCCCTCCGGATGAAAAGCGTGCCCAAAGTAAACTGCATGTGTCTCAGTCCCAGAAGCTAGGATATGCATATAATTTACATTTGCATAGAAAACACTCTAAAGTTTCCAAAACTGTTAGAATAATGTCTGTGAGTATAACAAAACTGATATGGCAAGCGAGAACCTAAAAAATCCATCCAGGAAGTGGGATTTTTTTATTTTTGTAGTTTTCCATTGACTGCTTATACAGATTTCATTGACTTAGGACTAAAATTGCACTTCCTATGGCTTCCACTAGACGTCAACACTTTAGAAATAGTTTCAGGCTTGTATTCTGAAAAATGAGGGAGAAAGACCACTTTGAATGAGTGCGGCCGAGAACACACCTTTCTTGTTTTCCTTTTATATTGACGAAGCTTTTGTCCGGTTGAAATATTATTGATTATAATGACTAAAAACAACCTGAGGATTGATTATAAACATTGTTTGACATGTTTCTACAAACTTTACTGATACTTTTCGGATTTTTCTTCAGGCTGTTGTGATTGCCTTTGAGCCTGAGGATTACTGAAGAAAACGCGTAAACAAAACTGATGTTTTTGGATATAAAGAGGGACTTAATCAAACAAAACTAACATGTATAGAGTAAATGGGAGTCTTGTGAGTGCAACCATATGAAGATCATCAAAGGTAAGTGATTAATTCAATCACTACTTCTGACTTGTGTAACTCTTCTACTTGGCTGGTAACTGTTTGTAATGATTTGTCTGCTGGGCGCTGTTCTCAGAAAATCGCATGGTATGCTTTCGCCGTAAAGCCTTTTTGAAATCTGACACCATGATTGGATTAACAAGAAGTTCATCTTCAAACCGATGTATAACACTTGTATGTTTTATGAATTTTTATAACGAGTATTTCTGTTTTTGAATTTGGCGCACTGCAATTTCACTGGATGTTGGCCAGGTGGGAAGGTAGCATCCCACACCCCCTAGAGAGGTTAACAAGCAGATCACTGACCATTTCGAATCCCACCGTACCTTCTCCGCTGTGCAAGCTGGTTTCCGAGCTGGTCATGGGTGCACCTCAGCCACGCTCAAGGTCCTAAACAATATCATAACCGCCATCGATAAAAGACAGTACTGTGCAGCCGTCTTCATCAACCTGGCCAAGGCTTTCGACTCTGTCAATCACTGTATTCTTGTCTGCCGAGTCAACAGCCTTGGTTTCTCAAATGACTGCCTCGCCTGGTTCACCAACTACTTCTCAGATAGAGTTCAGTGTGTCAAATCGGAGGGCCTGTTGTCCAGACCTCTGGCAGTCTCTATGGGGGTACCACAGGGTTCAATTCCCTGGCCGACTATTTTCTCTGTATATATCAACGATGTAGCTCTTGCTGCGGGTGATTCTTGGTTCCACCTCTAGGCAGATGACACCATTCTGTATACATCTGGCCCTTCTTCGGACACTGTGTTAGCCTCTTAAGGCTCGGGGGCAGTGTTCGGAAGTTCAGATGAATGACGTGTCCAAAGTAAACTGCCTGTTACTCAGGCTCAGAAGCTAGAATATGCATATAATTGGTAGCATTGGATAGAAAACACTCTGATGTTTAATAATGTCTGTGAGTATAACAGAACTGCTATGTCAGGCGAAAACCTGAGGAAAATCCATCCCCATTTTTTGGGGGAGGTCACAGGCCATTTCAACGCTAGCCTATGGGAAAAACAAATAAATAGGACCCAGATTGCAGTTCCTATAGCTTCCGCTAGATGTCAACAGTCTTTTGAAAGGCTTTCGGGCTTGTTTTTTGAAAAATGAACAAGTAGTTGTAGTTTTTCCAAGGTGTCCCTCGTTAGAAATGTAGTCTTGTTTAGCTCGTGAATGAGGTGCATGCTCTTTGTTATATATCTTCCCTATTGAACATACTATTCTCTGTCTAATATAGTATAATTTATTTAGATATTAGAGTAGCTAAGGATTAATTAGAAACATCGTTTGACCTGTTTGGACGATCTTTACCGGTAACTTTTTGGATTCGTTTGTATGCCTGTTGAACGAGTGGATTACTGAATCAAGCGCGCCAAATAAACTGACTTTTTTGGGATATAAAGAAGGACTTTATCGAACAAAACAACCGTTAATTGTGTAGCTGGGACCCTTGGGATTGCAAACAGAGGAAGATCTTCAAAGGTAAGTGATTTATTTGATCCCTATTTGGGATTTTGTGACGCCTGTGCTGGTTTGGAAAAGTATTTTGATGTGGGGCGCTGTCCTCAGATAATCGCATGGTATGCTTTCGCCGTAAAGCCTTTTTGAAGTCTGACAGCGCGGTTGGATTATCAAGAAGTTAAGCTTATAAACAATGTAAGACACTTGCATTTTCATGAATGTTTAATATTGAGATTCTTTGTATTTTGAATTTCGCGCTCTGCAATTTCACTGGATGTTGTCATAGTGTCACGCTACGGTTTGAACAAACCTCCAAACGAGCTTCAATGCCAAACAACACTCCTTCCGTTGCCTCCATTTGCTCTTAAGCTCTACTAAAACTAAATGCATGCTCTTCAACCAATCGCTGCTTGCACCCGCCCGCCCGCCCGACTAGCATCACCACTCTGGACGGTTCTGACTTAGAATATGTGGACAACTACAAATACCTAGGTGTCTGGTTAGAATGTAAACTCTCCTTCGAGACTCATATTAAACATCTCCAATCCAAAATTAAATCTAGAATTGGCTTTCTATTTCGTCACAAAGCCTCCTTCACTCACGCTGCTAAACATACCCTCGTAAAACGGTCTATCCTACCAATCCTCGACTTCGGCGATGTCATTTATGAAATAGCTTCCAACACTCTACTCAGCAAACTGGATGCAGTCTATCACAGTGCCATCCGTTTTGTCACCAAAGACCCATATACCACCCACCACTGCGACCTGTTTGCTCTCGTTGGCTGGCCCTCGCTACGTATTCATTGCCAGACCCACTGGCTCCAGGTCATCTATAAGTCTCTGCTAGGTAAAGCTCTGCCTTATCTCAGCTCACTGGACACGATAACAACACCCACCCGTAGCATGCGCTCCAGCAGGTATATCTCACAGGTCATCCCCAAAGCCAACACCCCCTTTGGCCGCCTTTCCTTACAGTTCTCTGCTGCTAATGACCAGAATTAATTGAAAAAAGTTGGAGCCTCACTAATTTTAAGCATCAGCTATCTGTGCAGCTTACCGATCGCTGCAGCTATTGCCTATTTATTGCCTTACCTCATTACGCCATTTGCACACACTGTATATAAACTTTTTCTATTGTGTTATTGACTTTGTGTTATTTGACTTTGTTTATTCCATGTGTAACTCTGTGTTGTTGTTTTTGTCACACTGCTCTGCTTTATCTTGGCCAGGTAGCAGTTGTAAATGAGAACTTTTTCTCAACTGGCCTACCCGGTTAAATAAATGTGAAATAAAAAATGAGGCACCAATGTGAGGGACACAGTGTTGCAGGAGTCTAGTGTGAGGGGTTATGTCAGTAGTCTAGTGTGAGGGGTTATGTCAGTAGTCTAGTGTGAGGGGTTATGTCAGTAGTCTAGTGTGAGGGGTTATGTCAGGAGAAACAGTGTTGCAGTAGTCTAGTGTGAGGGGTTATGTCAGTAGTCTAGTGTGAGGGGTTATGTCAGTAGTCTAGTGTGAGGGGTTATGTCAGTAGTCTAGTGTGAGGGGTTATGTCAGTAGTCTAGTGTGAGGCGTTATGTCAGTAGTCAAGTGTGAGGGGTTATGACAGTAGTCTAGTGTGAGGGGTTATGTCAGTAGTCTAGTGTGAGGGGTTATGTCAGTAGTCTAGTGTGAGGTGTTATGTCCGCTAGTCTAGGGTGAGGGGGTGTGGCAGTAGTCTAGTGTGAGGGGTTATGTCAGTAGTCTAGTGTGAGGGGTTATGTCAGTAGACTAGTGTGAGGGGTTATGTCAGTAGTCTAGTGTGAGGGGTTATGTCAGTAGTCTAGTGTGAGGGGTTATGTCAGTAGTCTAGTGTGAGGGGTTATGTCAGTAGTCTAGTGTGAGGGGTTATGTCAGTAGTCTAGTGTGAGGGGTTATGGCAGTAGTCTAGTGTGAGGGGTTATGTCAGTAGTCTAGTGTGAGGGGTTATGTCAGTAGTCTAGTGTGAGGGGTTATGTCAGTAGTCTAGTGTGAGGGGTTGTGTCAGTAGTCTAGTGTGAGGGGTTATGTCAGGAGTCTAGTGTGAGGGGTTATGGCAGTAGTCTAGTGTGAGGGGTTATGTCAGTAGTCTAGTGTGAGGGGTTATGTCAGTAGTCTAGTGTGAGGGGTTATGTCAGTAGTCTAGTGTGAGGGGTTATGTCAGTAGTCTAGTGTGAGGGGTTATGTCAGTAGTCTAGTGTGAGGGGTTATGTCAGTAGTCTAGTGTGAGGGGTTATGTCAGTAGTCTAGTGTGAGGGGTTATGTCAGTAGTCTAGTGTGAGGGGTTATGTCAGTAGTCTAGTGTGAGTGGTTTTGTCAGTAGTCTAGTGTGAGGGGTTATGTCAGTAGTCTAGTGTGAGGGGTTATGTCAGTAGTCTAGTGTGAGGGGTTATGTCAGTAGTCTAGTGTGAGGGGTTATGTCAGTAGTCTAGTGTGAGGGGTTATGTCAGTAGTCTAGTGTGAGGGGTTATGTCAGTAGTCTAGTGTGAGGGGTTATGTCAGTAGTCTAGTGTGATGGGTTATGTCAGTAGTCTAGTGTGAGGGGTTATGTCAGTAGTCTAGTGTGAGGGGTTATGTCAGTAGTCTAGTGTGAGGGGTTTTGTCAGTAGTCTAGTGTGAGGGGTTATGTCAGTAGTCTAGTGTGAGGGGTTTTGTCAGTAGTCTAGTGTGAGGGGTTATGTCAGTAGTCTAGTGTGAGGGGTTATGTCAGTAGTCTAGTGTGAGGGTTATGTCAGTAGTCTAGTGTGAGAGGTTATGTCAGGGGAAACAGTGTTGTAGTAGTCTAGCGTGTGGTGCGGGAGTAATGACAAGCAAACCTGAGGAGCTTTGTGTTCACATTGTCCTAAAAAAGGGAACCGGACATTGGAATTCAAGTGAACTGAACTCAGTGGGGAGTGAATTGAACTTGAGGGTCTGAGTTGCTTTGGAGAGGTCAATCTGCACACAAAAAATAAGCGAACTACACCGAGTTCACAGAAATTGTCTGAAAATGACCAAGTGTGAAAATGTTCTTATTTATCCTATGTGTTACATTATACCAGAAAGACAACAGAGTTGCTGCTGTCATTCACCGAGATGTTGCTGTGGGCTTGCTGTTGGATAGCCTGTGTTGGGATTGCTGTTGTTTAGCCAGTAACCACCTTGGCCACTGAATACCCACACAGGGCAAATGTTGTGATGTGTGTGTGTGTGTGTGTGTGTGTGTGTGTGTGTGTGTGTGTGTGTGTGTGTGTGTGTGTGTGTGTGTGTGTGTGTGTGTGTGTGTGTGTGTGTGTGTGTGTTTGCAGACCAAGGTGTACTGTACTGTATGTTAACAGATCCATAGAGAGTGTGGTTGGGTTGAGAAGTTGCTGGAAGAAATGTACCTCCATGAATCATTATTCTGTTATAACAGGGTTCTACACACCTTCCTCATGCCTTCATCAGTATCACCTCATTACCAACAATATGAACTGGACTGATGCCCAGAGATACTGCAGAGAGAATTACACTGATCTGGCTACAGTAGATGACATGGAGGACCTGAACAGGCTCATTACCAGTGTCAATGATTTTAAAGTAAGATACTGGATCGGACTGAAGAAGGGAGACTCCATGAAGTGGCACTGGTCTCAGGCAGACAGACGTTTCTACAGAGAAGGGGAGACTGATTTCAGAAACTGGGACACTGGGACGCCCCAAAATGGTAACTGTGCTTTAATGAGTACAGCTGGTCTGTGGTACAACACCTCCTGTGATGACCAGCATCACTTCATCTGTTATGATGGTGAGTGTTTACATACTAATGATGAAGCCTGTTATAAGTGCTGGAGCTGCCATTGAGTTGAAACATAGACTCATGATAACTTTAAGTTGTTAATCAGTTATTGATCTGTTATCACATCAATGACAACATGTACTATAGATGATCAGTAGATGATGTTTCACTGGATATTTGTATTGATTATTAAATTTGACTTTTGCAGGAAAACAAGACACCAACCTAACATACGTCTTAATTCAGGAGAACAAGACTTGGATAGATGCTCAGAGTTACTGCAGACAGCATCACACAGACCTGGTCAGTGTGAGGAACCAGACTGAGAACACAGAGATAGAGAAGAAGATATCACTGAGGAAACTTCCTGTGTGGATCGGTCTGTTTCAAGACTCCTGGAGATGGTCAGACCAGAGTGACTCCTCATTCAGAAACTGGTGGCCAGGATATCCTACAAAAGATCAGAGATACAACTGCACTGTGGTGTCTAATGATCTTTATTTTTATGAATATTTTTTTTATTACGATGATAATTATTCTTATCTTAAATTGAGAAATCTGCCCTGTGACGTCCGCAATCCTTTCATCTGCTATGGTAAGTTACCATATTCTCCTCCAGATACTATGAGGACAGGAGAACTCTAACGTTGCCCCATGATTCACTTCTGTCATTGTGGGATTGTATTCTCTTGTAGGCCCAGCTGTGGAGACGTCTGAGAAACACCAACTGAAGAGACAGGTAGTGAGAATGAAAGTGACCCCAAAGGATCAAAATCTGAACCTCAGTGATCCTGCTGTTCAGGACTCCATCTTACAAGAGGTGAGTTTCACCCTGTTCATGAAGAACCAACTCAGTAACGATACAAACTGTACAGACCTCTTGTCTGGTCTGGGTCCTAGTCTGTTGTGGATGACCTCCTATCTGGTCTGGGTCCTAGTCTGTTGTGGATGTCCTCCTCTCTGGTCTGGGTCCTAGTCTGTTGTGGATGACCTCTTCTCTGGTCTGGGTCCTAGTCTGTTGTGGATGACCTCCTCTCTGGTCTGGGTCCTAGTCTGTTGTGGATGTCCTCCTCTCTGGTGTGGGTCCTAGTCTGTTGTGGATGTCCTCCTCTCTGGTCTGGGTCCTAGTCTGTTGTGGATGTCCTCCTCTCTGGTCTGGGTCCTAGTCTGTTGTGGATGACCTCCTCTCTGGTCTGGGTCCTAGTCTGTTGTGGATGACCTCCTCTCTGGTCTGGGTCCTAGTCTGTTGTGGATGACCTCCTCTCTGGTCTGGGTCCTAGTCTGTTGTGGATGTCCTCCTCTCTGGTCTGGGTCCTAGTCTGTTGTGGATGTCCTCCTCTCTGGTCTGGGTCCTAGTCTGTTGTGGATGACCTCCTCTCTGGTCTGGGTCCTAGTCTGTTGTGGATGTCCTCCTCTCTGGTCTGGGTCCTAGTCTGTTGTGGATGACCTCCTCTCTGGTCTGGGTCCTAGTCTGTTGTGGATGTCCTCCTCTCTGGTCTGGGTCCTAGTCTGTTGTGGTTGAACTACTCTCTGGTCTGGGTCCTAGTCTGTTGTGGATGACCTCCTCTCTGGTCTGGGTCCTAGTCTGTTGTGGATGACCTTCTCTCTGGTCTGGGTCCTAGTCTGTTTGTGGACGACCTTCTACCCTGGCTGTGACCCCGCTCTCAAAGGGTTTCTCAGGGAGAGTGGGATATCCAAAAACACATTTCCAATTTACCCATGCGTATTAAAACACACTTGTACATGTGTGAAATAGGTCAAATATCAGCCTCGTCTCCTCATAGAGTCAAAGGTTTGAAGTGAAGAACGTCTCAGTATAGCAGGAAGGAATGGTAGTTGTAGATCTTCAGAATGACTAATACAGAGTGAAATATTCAAATCAAATCAAATCTCATTTTTCACAAACACATGGTTAGCAGATGTTATTGTGAGTGTGTGAAATGCTTGTGCTTCTAGTTCTGACAGTGCAACAATATCTAACAACTAATCTAACAATTCCACAACAACTACCTAATACACACAAATCTAAGTAAAGGGATGGAATAAGAATATGTACATATAAATATATGGATGGGCCATGACCGACCGGTATAGACAAGATGCAGTAGATGGTATAAAAGTGTGGTTCTCTGTGTGTCTTTGTGTTTCTCCAGATAAGGAACAAGCTGAAGGAGCAGGGGTTACCTGCAGACACCAAAGTGACATGGAAAAAGCAGCCTGATGGGAAGGTCTTCCACAAGGAGGAAGAGGGGTCTCCCAAGAAAGAAGAGGAGGAGGAGAAGATGAAGAGGATGATGACAAAGAGAGAACTCTAGTTATGTAAAATGTTCTCCTTACATTTCTCTTTTTTATTTACATTAATAATCTGTACTGGGATGTATTTTCTCAACCTAATTAAATGTGTTTTATTAAGTAAATTGTTTAATTATAAACATTAATAGTGTTTTATCATGAGATGTTTTTCTCTATAATATTCTTGACTTGGTTGTTTTATTACAGGGTGTGTTCTCAAGATAGACTTTTCACACATCATGTCTGTAAATGAGTTATCTGTAGGTATGTTGATATACAGTGCTGTGAAAAGTATTTGCCTCCTTTCTAAATTTCTCAACTTTTACATATTTTTGATGCTGAATGTTATCTGATCTTCAAACAAAACAGAATATTAGATAAAGGGAACCTGAGTGAACAAGTAGCACAACAATTACATACTTATTTAATTTATTTCATAACAAGGTTATGTAACACCCAATGTTCACGTGTGAAAAATGTATCAATAACTGGTTGTTCCACGTTTAGCTGCAACAACTCCAACCAAACGCTTCCTGTACTTGTTGATCCGTCTCTCACGTCGCTATGGAAGAGTTTAGGCCCACTCTTCCACTTAGAACTGCTTAAACTCAGCGACATTGTCTCGACTTCCGCCGAAGTTGGTCCCAACCCTTTTTCGGGCTGTGTTCGGCGGTCGAAGTCATGTAGAGTTGATTGTGTGTTTTGGATCATTGTCTTGCTGCATGACCCAGCTGTTCTTCAGCATCAGCTCACAGACGGATGGCCTGACATTCTCCTGTAGAATTCTCTGATACAGAGCAGAACTCATGGTTCCTTCTAACCTTTGGACTAAATGGGTCCCATTATGTCTGATAACCAAACACTGCATTCCACAGTAAAAACATTATTTCAATTGTCAAGCGTGGTGGTGGTAGTGTGATGCTTTGCTGAGTTAAAGCAGTTCTGCATGGAAGAGTGGGCCAAAATTCCTCCACAGCAATGTGAGAGACTGATCAACAACTACAGGAAGCGTTTGGTTGCAGTCATTAGAGCTAAAGGTTGAACAACCAGTTATTGAGTGTAAAGGGGAAATTACTTTTTCACACAGGGGAATTGGGTGTTAAATAACTTTGTTAATTAAATAGATAAAATAAGTATAAATATTTCATGTTACTTGGAAACTCAGGTTCACTTTATCTAATATTAGGTTTTGGTTGAGGATCTGATAACATTCAATATCAAAAATATGTAAAAATAAAGAATCAGAAAGGGGGCAAATACTTTTTCACAGCACTGTAAGTATCAATGTGTTTTTCTAACTGGAATGTAACTTTCTTTGATTGAAAATGTATTTAGACCATAGTTTACATACTGCATAGCCAATGTAGTCTCAGCATGTTTTTTACTGGTTAATGAAGATGTATTTTCTGATGATCAAATAAATACTTGTTGCAGATTGACAGTATAGGTCTAGAGTTGTGATTTTTTAAGTTTCAACTTAATATTATTTTCATGTATATTTGACACATTTTACCTTAGTGCTAAAGACAGCTAGACATAATGTGTAATCAAGTCCTCTCTTCAGGACTCTGATACACTGGTACCAGTTAGAACCATGTCCTGCTGACCAGAGCTTTAGTTACATTTTACATAACTTCCTCAAATCAGACAGAGGGGAACTTTACCACATCAAGCCAGACCCAGGATATTTCCTGGAACACACAATGATGTGACATCAGTAACGAACCTGGTCTCAGATCTGATGGCGTAGCAGTGAAGACGTGTTTTTGTTCGTCCTCTCGTGTACTTTTGTATTTTTCTTATTTTTTGTATATATTTCTATTTTATTTTCACTCTTTTCCATTTTAATTCGATTAAACCTTCCGGTAACCTGCCTCGCCCAATGTGATACGGAATCGCTATTTTTTTACATTTTAGAACACATTCAAGAACCACCAGAAGCTAACAAGCTAATTAGCTACAAGCTATTTAGTCATTGTTGGCAACTGCTAGCGGCTTTTACCTTCTGCACAGATACCATCCCTGTTTTTAGCCTGGATAATACTCGCCAATCTACCAGTATTGGAGTGTCTCTCCACTACAACGCCGGATTCCTGCCGTAATCCCTGGACCACTACTTCTGATCTTCACAGCTAGCTAGTGGCTAATGCCCCTGCCACGAAGCTAGCACCAGTTAGCCGTGAGCCAGGCGCATCTCCCGGCTAGCAAACTAAATTCTACAAAACCTCTTTCGCCATCTGGCTTGGATCTTCTGTCGACACGGCGCCCCGCCGCACCACCACGACTGGTCTGCCGACGAATACTCCATCCGCTGTGCCTTCAACCGGCCATCATCGGAGCAGACGCTCCTACTAGCCCCGGGCTACTAACTTTAAACGCTGTGTCACCCGCGTGCTAGCGTAGTGGCGACTACTCCGTGGCTTCCCTGTTCCATCTACTACAGCCCCCTGGACACTATGATCACTTGGCTACATAGCTGATGCCTGCTGGACTGTCCATTAATCACGGTACTCCATTCTGTTTATTTTTTATCTGTCGGCCCCAGCCGCGAACTCAGGCTCTGGGTGTAGTTAATCCGACCCTCTCTGCCTAGTCATCGCCATTTTACCTGCTGATGTTGTGTTAGCTGATTAGCTGCTGTTGTCTCACCTGTTGTCTTAGCTAGCTCTCCCAATCAATACCTGCGATTACTTTATGCCTCGCTGTATGTCTCTCTCAAATGTCAATATGCCTTGTATACTGTTGTTCAGGTTAGTTATCATTGTTTCAGTTTACAATGGAGCCCCTAGTTCCACTCTTCATACCTCTGACACCTCCTTTGTCCCACCTCCCACACATGCAGTGACCTCACCCATTATAACCAGCATGTCCAGAGATACAATCTCTCTTATCATCACCCGGTGCCTGGGCTTACCTCCGCTGTACCCGCACCTCACCATACCCCTGTCTGCACATTATGCCCTGAATCTATTCTACGACGCCCAGAAATCTGCTCCTTTTATTATTTGTCCCCAACGCTCTAGGCGACCAGTTTTGATAGCCTTTAGCCGCACCCTCATCCTACTCCTCCTCTGTTCCTCCGGTGATGTGGAGGTAAACCCAGGCCCTGCATGTCCCCAGGCACCCTCATTTGTTGACTTCTGTGATCGAAAAAGTCAACATCAGAAGCCTCCTCCCTAAGTTTGTTTTACTCACTGCTTTAGCACACTCTGCCAACCCCGATGTCCTTGCCGTGTATGAATCCTGGTTTAGGAAGGCCACCAAAAATTCTGAGATTTCCATACCCAACTATAACATTTTCCGTCAAGATAGAACTGCCAAAGGGGGAGGAGTTGCAATCTACTGCAGAGATAGCCTGCAAAGTAATGTCATACTTTCCAGGTCCATATCCAAACAGTTCGAACTTCTAATTTTAAAAATGAATCTCTCCAGAAATAAGTCTCACTGTTGCCGCCTGCTACCAACCCCCCTTCAGCTCCCAGCAGTGCCCTGGACACCATTTGTGAATTGATTGCCCCCCATCTAGCTTCAGAGTTTGTTCTGTTAGGTGATCTAAACTGGGATATGCTTAACACCTGGGCGGTCCTACAATCTAAGCTAGATGCCCTCAATCTCACACAAATCATCAAGGAACCCACCAGGTACAACCCTAAATGCGTAAACATGGGCACCCTCATAGACATTATCCTGACCAACTTGCCCTCCAAATACACCTCTGCTGTCTTCAATCAGGATCTCAGCGATCACTGCCTCATTGCCTGTATCGGCTACGAGTCCACGGTCAAACGACCACCCCTCATCACTGTCAAACACTCCGTAAAACACTTCTGCGAGCAGGCATTTCTAATCGACCTGGCCCAGGTATCCTGGAAGGATATCAACCTCATCCCGTCAGTCGAGGATGCCTGGTCATTCTTTAAAAGTAACTTCCTCACCATCTTAGATAAGCATGCCCCGTTCAAAAAATGCAGAACTAAGAACAGATATAGCCCTTGGTTGACTCCAGACCTGACTGCCCTCGACCAGCACAAAAACATCCTGTGGCGGACTGCAATAGCATCGAATAGTCCCCGCGATATGCAACTGTTCAGGGAAGTCAGGAACCAATACACGCAGTCAGTCAGGAAAGCAAAGGCTAGCTTTTTCAAGGAGAAATTTGCATCCTGTGGCTCTAACTCCAAAAAGTTATGTGACACTGTAAAGTCCATGGAGAACAAGAGCATCTCCTCCCAGCTGCCCACTGCACTGAGGCTAGGTAACACGGTCACCACCGATAAATCCATGATAATCGAAAACTTCAACTAGCATTTCTCAACGGCTGGCCATGCCTTCCACCTGGCTACTCCAACCTCGGCCAACAGCTCCGCCCCCCCCCCCCCCCGCAGCTACTCGCCCAAGTGTCCCCAGCTTCTCCTTTACCCAAATCCAGATAGCAGATGTTCTGAAAAAGCTGCAAAACCTGGACCCATACAAATCAGCTGGGCTTGACAATCTAGACCCTCTATTTCTGAAACTATCTGCCACCATTGTCGCAACCCCTATCACCAGCCTGTTCAACCTCTCTTTCATATCGTCTAAGATCCCCAAGGATTGGAAAGCTGCCGCGGTCATCCCCAAAGGGGGAGACACCCTGGTTCCAAACTGTTACAGACCTATATCCATCCTGCCCTGCCTATCTAAGGTCTTCGAAAGCCAAGTTAATAACCTTTTATGTCTGCCATCCCGCTACCGGGATGATATGACTATACAGCGAGTGAAAGTGCAGGGCGCCAAATTCAAAAAGCAGAAATCTCATAACTAAAATTCCTCAGACATAGATGTGTTTTATATCATTTTAAAGGTAATCTTGTTGTTAATCCCACCAAATTGTCTGATTTCAAATATGCTTTTCAGCGAAAGCACTACAAGCGATTATGTTAGGTCACCACAAAACCACAATAAGCATAGCCATTTTTCCAGCGAAAGATTTCTTAAAAAACAGAAATAGAGAAAATGAATCACTAACCTTTGATTATCTTCATCAGATGACACTCATAGGACTTCATGTTACACAATACATGCATGTTTTGTTTGATTAAGTTCATATTTATATAAAAAAATCTGAGTTTACAATGGCGCGTTAGATTCACTAGTTGCAAAAACATCAAGTGATTTTGCATAGCCACATCGTTTCAACAGAAATACTCATCATACATGTAGATGATAATACAAGTTATACACATGGAATTATAAATATACCTCTCCTTAATGCAACCGCCGTGTCAGATTTCAAAAAAACTTTACGGAAAAATAAACCATGCAATAATCTGAGACGGAGCTCAGAACAAATGCCAAATTAGAAATTAGAAACCAGAAAATTCATGATAAATGTTTCCTTACCTTTGATGAATTCATCAGAATGCAGTCCTAGGAATCCCAGGTCCACAATAAATGCTTGATTTGTTCGATAATGTCCGTTATTTATGTCCAATTAGCTACTTTGGACATGTTTACCACACGCCCAACACAAAGCGCGTCCACTACCGTCCACTATAATGTGACGAAATGTCCAAAAGTTCCGTTACAGTCGGTAGAAACATGTCAAACGATGTACTGAATCAATCTTTAGAATGTTGTTAACATATATCTTGAATAACGTTCCAAACGTAGAATTTAATCTAATTCAGTTGACCGATGGAACGAAGCTCCCTCTCACGTGAACGCGCCTCTTCAATGCGTGATCACCTCCTGGCAGTGGTCACTAATTCCTGTCTCCTTCGGCCCCCCTTCACATTAGAGTCATCAGACAAAATTCTATTGACTGTTGACATCTAGTGGAAGCCGTAGGAAGTGAAAACTCATCAATATCTCGCTGTAATTTCAATGAGAGCTTGGTTGAAAATCTGGCACCCCCAGAAAAATTACAAACAGGAAGTGGAACTTCTCAGGTTTTTGCCTGCCATGTGAGTTCTGTTATACTCACAGACATAATGCAAACAGTTTTAGAAACTTCAGAGTATTTTCTATCCAATACTACTAATAATATGCATATATTAGCAACTATGACATAGGAGCAGGCCGTTTACTCTGTGCACCTCTGTGCACCTTTCATCCAAGCTACTCAATACTGCCCCTGCAGCCATAAGAAGTTAATAAACAGATCACTGACTATCTCGAATCCCACCGTACCTTCTCCGCTGTGCAATCCGGTTTCCGAGCTGGTCATGGGTGCACCTCAGCCCCGCTCAAGGTCCTAACTGTCATGACGTTGGGTTGGGGGTAGGTTTACGACAGTCATAAATACCTCTTTCCCCCTTTTTCTCTCTCCCCACTATAACTGATGTGACATAAGGAAACCCATGGGTTAACATAGAGATTCTGGGTAACATCAGAAGTTGGGGGAAATGAACTATATTCTGGTAATCCAACCAACTGTACATATGCGGTGGTACTTAAGGTATATTGTGTCAGTTCGGTTGCCCTCTGACACATTCTCATCAATGATAGAATGACATAAACGCTACCGTGAAAAGTCTAAACGTCAGAGGTATCGGATTCACATGGAATTGTTGTTTAATTCAAATGTTTGAATATGACATTGTTTGTGAAGAGGTGAAATGTAATTTTACCTTCCAAATGAGAGATCTGTGTTTTCATAAATTTGGCTCCTGCTCAACCAGGGGCACGCCCCTGTGAAGAGACCTGGGTAATAGACTTTTCAGACACACCCCTCTACCTCCACTATATAAAGCCAGTGACAAAAATGTAACTTCCTGTTCCGGGTACATTTTGGACGACGATCCGATGTCAAGATAGTTCAGACAATAACTACAGAACTAGGCCAACATCAGCATGGACTTTGATTGTTAATGGTATGAACTTTGAACTCGTGTTCACTACAGAAGTGATATCTCCTAGCCGTTGAGTTGGCAACAGCTGCTACAAACGCAGGTTAGGAAGGACAGTCCGAGTATCCCGTCTTCCACACACAACGTTACTACAAAGTATCCCGTGACAACCAGAGACATTCTCCAAAGGACAGAGGACTCGGGTTGTCGATACGGCCTTCCATCTACCACCAACCTACTGAAGCGCAGCTCAGAGTAAATATGTATTGCATTTTCCTTGTCAAATGGGCGGTAATTTAGAATGCATAAGATACTATATTTACGAGAGCACAGCTTTTGCCCTGTTCCGAATCTCCCGCTCTTTCACTAAAATCCCGCCCCTTCCCTTTGTGTAACAAGCTGTCATAACTATTCCGCCCGCTAGGGACGTTTTCTGTATGACGTAATTTGTGATCAAGTTATGATCTAATTGTATATGTGTGATTCTGTGTGATTAGTTAGGTATTTAGTAAATAAATAATTAAACCCAATTTTGTATTGCTGATTCAACTTGTTAGCTAGGATTCTTGCAGATAATCAAGGACTTACAACTTTCAGATGAGACTGAATATAATGACGATTGATGTGACGGCTATTTAGTAAAATATTACAAAATCTTTAAGAGTTTATTCGAAAGATAACAGCTCTATAAATATTATTTCGTGGTGTCCCTCTCTAGTTAATTAATATTTACATGATTAGTTCAATCAGGTAATATTAATACCGGAGAAATTATTTTATAGAATAGCATGTCATAGCAATCAATCTGGCATAGTCAAAGACACGACATAACAATATCATAACCTCCATCGATAAAAGACAGTACTTGTGCAGCCATCTTCATCAACCTGGCCAAGGCTTTCGACTCTGTCAATCACCATATTCTTATCTGCAGACTCAACAGCCTTGGTTTCTCAAATGACTGCCTCGCCTGGTTCACCAACTACTTCTCAGATAGAGTTCAGTGTGTCAAATCGGAGGGCCTGTTGTCCGGACCTCTGGCAGTCTCTATGGGGGTACCACAGGGTTCAATTCTCTGGCCGACTATTTTCTCTGTATATATCAACGATGCCACCTCTAGGCAGATGACAACATTCTGTATACATCTGGCCCTTCTTTGGACACTGTGTTAGCCTCGTAAGGCTCGGGGGCAGTGTTCCGATGTTCAGATGAATGACGTGCCCAAAGTAAACTGCCTGTTACTCAGGCCCAGAAACTAGGATATGCATGTAATTGGTAGCATTGGATAGAAAACACTCTGATGTTTAATAATGTCTGTGAGTATAACAGAACTGCTATGTCAGGCAAAAATCTGAGGAAAATCCATCCAAATTTTTGGGGGGAGGTCACAGGCCATTTCAATGCTAGCCTATGGGAATAACAAATACATAGGACCCAGATTGCAGTTCCTATGGCTTCCGCTAGATGTCAACAGTCTTTTGAAACGGTTTCAGGCTTGTTTTTTGAAAAATGAACAAGTAGTTGTAGTTTTTCCAAGGTGTCCCTCGTTAGAAATGTAGTCTTGTTGAGCGCGTGAATGAGGTGCATGCTCTTTGTTATTTATCTTCCCTATTGAACATTCTATTCTCCGTCTAAAATATGATCATTTATTTAGATATTAGAGTAGCTAAGGATTAATTACAAACATCGCTTGACTTGTTTGGAAGATCTTTACCGGTAACTTGTTGGATTCGTTTGTATGCCTTTTGTACGAGTGGATTACTGAATCAAGCGTGCCAAATAAACTGACTTTTTGGGGATATAAAGAAGGACTTTATATTTTACTAACAAAATAACCATTCATTGTGTAGCTGGGACCCTTGGGATTGCAAACATAGGAATATCTTCAAAGGTAAGTGATTTATTTTATCCCTATTTGGGATTTTGTGACGCCTGTGCTGGTTTGGAAAAGTATTTTGATGTGGGGTGCTGTCCTCAGATAATCGCATGGTATGCTTTCGCCGTAAAGCCTTTTTGAAATCTGGCAACGCGGTTGGATTATCAAGAAGTTACGCTTTTAAACAATGTAAGACACTTGCATTTTCATGAATGTTTAATATTACGATTTTTTTTTGTATTTTGAATTTCGCACTCTGCATTTCACTGGATGTTGTCGTAGTGGCACGCTACGGTTTTAACAAACCTCCAAACGAGCTTAATTGCCATACAACACTCCTTCCGTTGCCTCCATTTGCTCTTAAACGCTACTAAAACTAAATGCATGCTCTTCAACCGATCGCTGCTTGCACCCGCCCGCCCGCCCGACTAGCATCACCACTCTGGACGGTTCTGACTTAGAATATGTGGACAACTACAAATACCTAGGTGTCTGGTTAGAATGTAAACTCTCCTTCCAGACTCATATTAAACATCTCCAATCCAAAAATAAATCTAGAATCGGCTTTCTATTTCGTCACAAAGCCTCCTTCACTCACGCTGACAAAATTACCATCGTAAAACGGTCTATCCTACCAATCCTCGAATTCGGCGATGTCATTTATGAAACAGCTTCCAACACTCTACTCAGCAAACTGGATGCAGTCTATCACAGTGCCATCCTTTTTGTCACCAAAGACCAATATACCACCCACCACTGCGACCTGTTTTCTCTCGTCGACTGGCCCTCGTTACGTATTCGTCGCCAGACTCACTGGCTCCAGGTCATCTATAAGTCTCTGCTCGGTAAAGCTCTGCCTTATGTCAGCTCACTGGTCACGATAACAACACCCACCCGTAGCATGCGCTCCGGCAGGTATATCTCACATGTCATCCCCAAAGCCAACACCCCCTTTAGCCGACTTTCCTTACAGTTCTCCGCTGCCAATTACCAGAACGAATTGCAAAAAGTTGGAGACATGCATCTGCCTCACTAATTTTAAGCATCAGCTATCTGTGCAGCTTACCGATCGCTGCAGCTGTACACAGCCCATCTGTAAATAGAACATCCAACTACATACCTCATCCCCATAAGATGTTATTTACTTTTTTGCTCATTTGCACACCAGTATTTCTACTTGCACATCATCATTTGCATATCTATCACTGCAGTGTTAATTTGCTAAATTGTAATTACTTCGCTCCTATTGCCTATTTATTGCCTTACCTGATTACGCCATTTGCACACACTATATATAGACTTTTTCTATTGTGTTATTGACTTTGTGTTATTTGACTTTGTTTATCCCACACAGTGTAACTGTGTTGTTGTTTGTGTCACACTGATCTGCTTTATCTTGGCCAGGTAGCAGTTGTAAATGAGAAATTTTTCTCAACTGTTCTACCCGGTTAAATAAAGGTGAAATAAAACATAAAAAAAAAAAAATGATGCACCAATGTGAGGGGCACAGTGTTGCAGTAGTCTAGTGTGAGGGGTTATGTCAGTAGTCTAGTGTGAGGGGTTATGTCAGTAGTCTAGTGTGAGGGGTTATGTCAGTAGTCTAGTGTGAGGGGTTATGTCAGTAGTCTAGTGTGAGGGGTTATGTCAGTAGTCTAGTGTGAGGGGTTATGTCACTAGTCTAGTGTGAGGGGTTATGTCAGGAGTCTAGTGTGAGGGGTTATGTCAGTAGTCTAGTGTGAGGGGTTATGTCAGTAGTCTAGTGTGAGGGGTTATGTCAGTAGTCTAGTGTGAGGGGTTATGTCAGTAGTCTAGTGTGAGGGGTTATGTCAGGAGTCTAGTGTGAGGGGTTATGTCAGTAGTCTAGTGTGAGGGGTTATGTCAGTAGTGTAGTGTGAGGGGTTATGTCAGTAGTCTAGTGTGAGGGGTTATGTCAGGAGTCTAGTGTGAGGGGTTATGTCAGTAGTCTAGTGTGAGGGGTTATGTCAGTAGTCTAGTGTGATGGGTTATGTCAGGAGTCTAGTGTGAGGGGTTATGTCAGGAGTCTAGTGTGAGGGGTTATGTCAGTAGTCTAGTGTGAGGGGTTATGTCAGTAGTCTAGTGTGAGGGGTTATGTCAGTAGTCTAGTGTGAGGGGTTATGTCAGGAGTCTAGTGTGAGGGGTTATGTCAGTAGTCTAGTGTGAGGGGTTATGTCAGTAGTCTAGTGTGAGGGGTTATGTCAGTAGTCTAGTGTGAGGGGTTATGTCAGGAGTCTAGTGTGAGGGGTTATGTCAGTAGTGTAGTGTGAGGGGTTATGTCAGTAGTCTAGTGTGAGGGGTTATGTCAGGAGTCTAGTGTGAGGGGTTATGTCAGTAGTCTAGTGTGAGGGGTTATGTCAGTAGTCTAGTGTGAGGGGTTATGTCACTAGTCTAGTGTGAGGGGTTATGTCAGGAGTCTAGTGTGAGGGGTTATGTCAGTAGTCTAGTGTGAGGGGTTATGTCAGTAGTCTAGTGTGAGGGGTTATGTCAGTAGTCTAGTGTGAGGGGTTATGTCAGTAGTCTAGTGTGAGGGGTTATGTCAGGAGTCTAGTGTGAGGGGTTATGTCAGTAGTCTAGTGTGAGGGGTTATGTCAGTAGTGTAGTGTGAGGGGTTATGTCAGTAGTCTAGTGTGAGGGGTTATGTCAGGAGTCTAGTGTGAGGGGTTATGTCAGTAGTCTAGTGTGAGGGGTTATGTCAGTAGTCTAGTGTGATGGGTTATGTCAGGAGTCTAGTGTGAGGGGTTATGTCAGGAGTCTAGTGTGAGGGGTTATGTCAGTAGTCTAGTGTGAGGGGTTATGTCAGTAGTCTAGTGTGAGGGGTTATGTCAGTAGTCTAGTGTGAGGGGTTATGTCAGGAGTCTAGTGTGAGGGGTTATGTCAGTAGTCTAGTGTGAGGGGTTATGTCAGTAGTCTAGTGTGAGGGGTTATGTCAGTAGTCTAGTGTGAGGGGTTATGTCAGGAGTCTAGTGTGAGGGGTTATGTCAGTAGTCTAGTGTGAGGGGTTATGTCAGTAGTGTAGTGTGAGGGGTTATGTCAGTAGTCTAGTGTGAGGGGTTATGTCAGGAGTCTAGTGTGAGGGGTTATGTCAGTAGTCTAGTGTGAGGGGTTATGTCAGTAGTCTAGTGTGATGGGTTATGTCAGGAGTCTAGTGTGAGGGGTTATGTCAGGAGTCTAGTGTGAGGGGTTATGTCAGTAGTCTAGTGTGAGGGGTTATGTCAGGAGTCTAGTGTGAGGGGTTATGCCAGGAGTCTAGTGTGAGGGGTTATGCCAGTAGTCTAGTGTGAGGGGTTATGCCAGGAGTCTAGTGTGAGGGGTTATGTCAGGAGTCTAGTGTGAGGGGTTATGCCAGGAGTCTAGTGTGAGGGGTTATGCCAGTAGTCTAGTGTGAGGGGTTATGCCAGGAGTCTAGTGTGAGGGGTTATGCCAGGAGTCTAGTGTGAGGGGTTATGCCAGTAGTCTAGTGTGAGGGGTTATGCCAGTAGTCTAGTGTGAGGGGTTATGTCAGGAGTCTAGTGTGAGGGGTTATGCCAGGAGTCTAGTGTGAGGGGTTATGCCAGGAGTCTAGTGTGAGGGGTTATGCCAGTAGTCTAGTGTGAGGGGTTATGTCAGGAGTCTAGTGTGAGGGGTTATGCCAGGAGTCTAGTGTGAGGGGTTATGCCAGTAGTCTAGTGTGAGGGGTTATGCCAGGAGTCTAGTGTGAGGGGTTTTGCCAGGAGTCTAGTGTGAGGGGTTATGCCAGTAGTCTAGTGTGAGGGGTTATGTCAGGAGTCTAGTGTGAGGGGTTATGCCAGGAGTCTAGTGTGAGGGGTTATGCCAGTAGTCTAGTGTGAGGGGTTATGCCAGGAGTCTAGTGTGAGGGGTTATGCCAGGAGTCTAGTGTGAGGGGTTATGCCAGTAGTCTAGTGTGAGGGGTTATGCCAGTAGTCTAGTGTGAGGGGTTATGCCAGTAGTCTAGTGTGAGGGGTTATGGCAGTAGTCTAGTGTGAGGGGTTATGGCAGTAGTCTAGTGTGAGGGGAGGTAATGTCAGTAGTCTAGTGTGAGGGGTAATGTCAGTAGACTAGTGTGAGGGGTTATGTCAGTAGTCTAGTGTGAGGGGTTATGTCAGTAGACTAGTGTGAGGGGTTATGTCAGTAGACTAGTGTGAGAGGTTATGTCAGTAGACTAGTGTGAGGGGTTATGTCAGTAGTCTAGTGTGAGGGGTTATGTCAGTAGTCTAGTGCGAGGGGTAATGTCAGTAGTCTAGTGTGAGGGGTTATGTCAGTAGTCTAGTGTGAGGGGTTATGTCAGTAGTCTAGTGTGAGGGGTTATGTCAGTAGTCTAGTGTGAGGGGTTATGTCAGTAGTCTAGTGTGAGGGGTTATGTCAGTAGTCTAGTGTGAGGGGTTATGTCAGTAGTCTAGTGTGAGGGGTTATGTCAGTAATCTAGTGTGAGGGGTTATGTCAGTAGTCTAGTGTGAGGGGTTATGTCAGTAGTCTAGTGTGAGGGGTTATGTCAGTTGTCTAGTGTGAGGGGTTATGTCAGGAGAAACAGTGTTGCAGTAGTCTAGTGTGAGGGGTTATGGCAGTAGTCTAGTTTGAGGGGGGGTAATGTCAGTAGACTAGTGTGATGGGTTATGTCAGTAGTCTAGTGTGAGGGGTTATGTCAGTAGTCTAGTGTGAGAGGTTATGTCAGTAGACTAGTGTGAGGGGTTATGGTAGTAGACTAGTGTGAGGGGTAATGGCAGTAGTCTAGTGTGAGGGGTTATGTCAGTAGTCTAGTGTGAGGGGTTATGTCAGTAGTCTAGTGTAATGGGTTATGTCAGTAGTCTAGTGTGAGGGGGGTAATGTCAGTAGTCTAGTGTGAGGGGGGGTAATGTCAGTAGTCTAGTGTGAGGAGGGGTAATGTCAGTAGACTAGTGTGAGGGGTTATGTCAGTAGTCTAGTGTGAGGGGTTATGTCAGTAGACTAGTGTGAGGGGTTATGTCAGTAGACTAGTGTGAGGGGTTATGTCAGTAGACTAGTGTGAGGGGTTATATCAGTAGTCTAATGAGAGGGGTTATGTCAGTAGTCTAGTGTGAGGGGTTATGTCAGTAGTCTAGTGTGAGGGGTTATGTCAGTAGTCTAGTGTGAGGGGTTATGCCAGGAGAATTGGTGTTGCAGTAGTCTAGTGTGAGGGGTTATGTCAGTAGTCTAGTGTGAGGGGTTATGGCAGTAGTCTAGTGTGAGGGGTTATGTCAATAGTCTAGTGTGATTGGTTATGGCAGTAGTCTAGTGTGAGGGGTTATGTCAGTAGTCTAGTGTGAGGGGTAATGGCAGTAGTCTAGTGTGAGGGGTTATGGCAGTAGTCTAGTGTGAGGGGTTATGGCAGTAGTCTAGTGTGAGGGGTTATGTCAGTAGTCTAGTGTGAGGGGATATGTCAGTAGTCTAGTGTGAGGGGTTATGGCAGTAGTTTAGTGTGAGGGGTTATGCCAGGAGAATTGGTGTTGCAGTAGTCTAGTGTGAGGGGTTATGTCAGGAGAATTGGTGTTGCAGTAGTCTAGTGTGAGGGGTTATGTCAGTAGTCTAGTGTGAGGGGTTATGTCAGTAGTCTAGTGTGAGGGGTTATGTCAGTAGTCTAGTGTGAGGGGTTATGTCAGTAGTCTAGTGTGAGGGGTTATGTCAGTAGTCTAGTGTGTGGGGTTATTTCAGTGGTCTAGTGTGAGGGGTTATGTCAGTAGTCTAGTGTGAGGGGTTATGTCAGTAGTCTAGTGTGAGGGGTTATGTCAGTAGTCTAGTGTGAGGGGTTATGTCAGTAGTCTAGTGTGAGGGGTTATGTCAGTAGTCTAGTGTGAGGGGTTATGTCAGTTGTCTAGTGTGAGGGGTTATGTCAGGAGAAACAGTGTTGCAGTAGTCTAGTGTGAGGGGTTATGGCAGTAGTCTAGTGTGAGGGGGGTAATGTCAGTAGACTAGTGTGATGGGTTATGTCAGTAGTCTAGTGTGAGGGGTTATGTCAGTAGTCTAGTGTGAGAGGTTATGTCAGTAGACTAGTGTGATGGGTTATGTCAGTAGTCTAGTGTGATGGGTTATGTCAGTAGTCTAGTGTGAGGGGGGGTAATGTCAGTAGTCTAGTGTGAGGGGGGGTAATGTCAATAGTCTAGTGTGAGGGGGGGTAATGTCAGTAGACTAGTGTGATGGGTTATGTCAGTAGTCTAGTGTGAGGGGTTATGTCAGTAGACTAGTGTGAGAGGTTATGTCAGTAGACTAGTGTGAGGGGTTATGGCAGTAGACTAGTTTGAGGGGTTATGTCAGTAGTCTAGTGTGAGGGGTTATGTCAGTAGTCTAGTGTGAGGGGTTATGTCAGTAGTCTAGTGTGAGGGGTTATGTCAGTAGACTAGTGTGAGGGGTTATGTCAGTAGACTAGTGTGAGGGGTTATGTCAGTAGTCTAATGAGAGGGGTTATGTCAGTAGTATAGTGTGAGGGGTTATGTCAGTAGTCTAGTGTGAGGGGTTATGTCAGTAGTCTAGTGTGAGGGGTTATGCCAGGAGAATTGGTGTTGCAGTAGTCTAATGAGAGGGGTTATGTCAGTAGTATAGTGTGAGGGGTTATGTCAGTAGTCTAGTGTGATTGGTTATGGCAGTAGTCTAGTGTGAGGGGTTATGGCAGTTGTCTAGTGTGAGGGGTTAGTTCAGTTGTCTACTGTGAGGGGTTATGTCAGTAGTCTAGTGTGAGGGGTTATGGCAGTAGTCTAGTGTGAGGGGTTATGTCAGTAGTCTAGTGTGAGGGGTTATGTCAGTAGTCTAGTGTGAGGGGTTATGGCAGTAGTCTAGTGTGAGGGGTTATGCCAGGAGTCTAGTGTGAGGGGTTATGGCAGTAGTTTAGTGTGAGGGGTTATGCCAGGAGAATTGGTGTTGCAGTAGTCTAGTGTGAGGGGTTATGTCAGGAGAATTGGTGTTGCAGTAGTCTAGTGTGTGGGGTTATTTCAGTGGTCTAGTGTGAGGGGTTATGTCAGTAGTCTAGTGTGAGGGGTTATGTCAGTAGTCTAGTGTGAGGGGTTATGTCAGTAGTCTAGTGTGAGGGGTTATGTCAGTAGTCTAGTGTGAGGGTTATGTCAGGAGAAACAGTGTTGTAGTAGTCTAGCGTGTAATGCAGGAGTAATGACAAGCAAACCTGAGGAGCTTTGTGTTCACATTGTCCTAAAAAAGGGAACCGGACATTGGATTCAAGTGAACTGAACTCAGTGGGGAGTGAATTGAACTTGAGGGTCTGAGTTGCTTTGGAGTGGTCAATCTGCACACAAAAAAATAAGAGAACTACACCGAGTTCACAGAAATTGTCTGAAAATGACCAAGTGTGAAAACTTCCTTATTTATCTTATATGTTACATTACACCAGAAAGACAACAGAATTGCTGCTGTCATTCACCGAGATGTTGCTGTGGGCTTGCTGTTGGATAGCCTGTGTTGGGATTGCTGTTGACTAGCACGTAACCACCTTGGCCACTGAATACCCACACAGGGCAAATGTTGTGATGTTTGTGTGTGTGTGTGTGTGTGTGTGTGTGTGTGTGTGTGTGTGTGTGTGTGTGTGTGTGTGTGTGTGTGTGTGTGTGTGTGTGTGTGTGTGTGTGTGTGTGTGTGTGTGTGTGTGTGTGTTTGCAGACCAAGGTGTACTGTACTGTATGTTAACAGATCCATAGAGAGTGTGGTTGGGTTGAGAAGTTGCTGGAAGAAATGTACCTCCATGAATCATTATTCTGTTATAACAGGGTTCTACACACCTTCCTCATGCCTCCATCAGTATCACCTCATTACCAACAATATGAACTGGACTGATGCCCAGAGATACTGCAGAGAGAATTACACTGATCTGGCTACAGTAGATGACATGGAGGACCTGAACAGGCTCATTACCAGTGTCAATGATTTTAAAGTAAGATACTGGATCGGACTGAAGAAGGGAGACTCCATGAAGTGGCACTGGTCTCTGGCAGACAGACGTTTCTACAGAGAAGGGGAGACTGAGTTCAGAAACTGGGACACTGGGACGCCCCAACATGGTAACTGTGCTTTAATGAGTACAGCTGGTCTGTGGTACAACACCTCCTGTGATGACCAGCATCACTTCATCTGTTATGATGGTGAGTGTTTATATACTAATGATGAAGCCTGTTATAAGTGCTGGAGCTGCCATTGAGTTGAAACATAGACTCATGATAACTTTAAGTTGTTAATCAGTTATTGATCTGTTATCACATCAATGACAACATGTACTATAGATGATCAGTAGATGATGTTTCACTGGATATTTGTATTGATTATTAAATTTGACTTTTGCAGGAAAACAAGACACCAACCTAACATACGTCTTAATTCAGGAGAACCTAGACCTGGATAGATGCTCAGAGTTACTGCAGACAGCATCACACAGACCTGGTCAGTGTGAGGAACCAGACTGAGAACACAGAGATAGAGAAGAAGATATCACTGAGGGGACTTCCTGTGTGGATCGGTCTGTTTCAAGACTCCTGGAGATTGTCAGACCAGAGTGACTCCTCATTCAGAAACTGGTGGCCAGAATCCTTTTCAACAGATCAGAGTTACAACTGCATTATGATGTCATCTTATCCTTCTTATTCTGATCAAACTGAATCTGATCCATCTTTATCTCCTATGATGTCTTCTTATCCTTCTCATCCTTCTTATTCTAAATGGATAAATGATCTCTGTGACATCACCACTTCTTTCATCTGCTATGGTAAGTTACCATATTCTCCACCTGATCTACCTGATATTATGATGACAGGAGAACTCTAACGTTGCCCCATGATTCACTTCTGTCATTGTGGGATTGTATTATCTTGTAGGCCCAGCTGTGGAGATGTCTGAGAAACCCCAACTGTAGAGACAGGTAGTGAGAATGAAAGTGACCCCAAAGGATCAAAATCTGAACTTCAGTGATCCTGCTGTTCAGGACTCCATCTTACAAGAGGTGAGTTTCCCCCTGTTCATGAAGAACCAACTCAGTAATGATACCAACTGTACAGACCTCCTCTCTGGTCTGAGTCCTAGTCTGTTGTGGATGTCCTCTTCTCTGGTCTGGGTCGTAGTCTGTTGTGGATGTCCTCCTCTCTGGTCTGAGTCCTAGTCTGTTTGAAGATGACCTCCTCTCTGGTATGGGTCCTAGTCTGTTGTGGATGTCCTCCTCTCTGGTCTGGGTCCTAGTCTGTTGTGGATGTCCTCCTCTCTGGTCTGGGTCCTAGTCTGTTGTGGATGACCTCTTCTCTGGTCTGGGTCCTAGTCTGTTGTGGATGACCTCCTCTCTGGTCTGGGTCCAAGTCTGTTGTGGATGTCCTCCTCTCTGGTCTGGGTCCTAGTCTGTTGTGGATGACCTCCTCTCTGGTTTGGGTCCTAGTCTGTTTGTGGACGACCTTCTACCCTGGCTGTGACCCCGCTCTCAAAGGGTGTCTCAGGGAAGATGGGATATCCAAAAACACATTTCCAATTCACACATGTATATTAAAGCACACTTGTACATGTGTGAAATAGGTCAAATATAAGCCTCGTCTCCTCATAGAGTCAAAGGGTTGAAGTGAAGAACGTCTCAGTATAGCAGGAAGGAATGGTAGTTGTAGATCTTTAGAATGACTAATACAGAGTGAAATATTCAAATCAAATCAAATCTCATTTTTCACAAACACATGGTTAGCAGATGTTATTGTGAGTGTAGCGAAATGCTTGTGCTTCTAGTTCTGACAGTGCAACAATATCGAACAAGTAATCTAACAATTCCACAACAACTACCTAATACACACAAATCTAATTAAAGGGATGGAATAAGAATATGTACATATAAATATATGGATGGGCCATGACCAACCGGTATAGATGAGATGCAATAGATGGTATACAATTATGGGTCTCTGTGTGTCTTTGTGTTTCTCCAGATAAGGAACAAGCTGAAGGAGCAGGGGTTACCTGCAGACATCAAAGTGATGTGGAAAAAGCAGCCTGATGGGAAGGTCTTCCACAAGGAGGAAGAGGGGTCTCCCAAGAAAGAAGAAGAGGAGAAGAAGATTAGGAAGAGGATGATGACAAAGAGAGAACTCTAATTATGTTAAAACCTTACTCTTTTTTACTTAGATTAATTATCTGTACTGGGATGTATTTTCTCACCCTAATTAAATGTGTTTTATTAAGTAAATTGTTTAATTATAAACATTAATAATTAATAAATCTCCTGTTATTACCCAGTTCTGCTCTCCTGCGCCGGACTTCTCTGCCGCCAATTACGCACCCCGCTACAGAACTCTAATTATGTTAAATGATCTCCTTACATTTCTCTTTTTTATTTACATTAATTATCTGTACTGGGATGTATTTTCTCAACCTAATTAAATGTGTTTTATTAAGTAAATTGTTTAATTATAAACATTAATAGTGTTTTATCATGAGATGTTTTTCTCTATAATATTCTTGACTTGGTTGTTTTATTACAGGGTGTGTTCTCAAGATAGACTTTTCACACATCATGTCTGTAAATGAGTTATCTGTAGTTATGTTGATATACAGTGTTGTGAAAAAGTATATCCTCTGTCTTATGTTCAAAAGCTTTCATTTAGTTTTCATTGTGTTTAAAGTCAGGTAGTGTGTGACCATAGGAATCCTGTTCAGGGGATCCTGTTTCTTGACTTTAATTTAGCAACAGTTTATTTATTCCCCATTTGAAGTTTCCATTGTAGAATAATCAACCATGTGTTCTAACCCTTGTTGGCTCTCTGGAGACGTTATGTTGAGGTTTTTCACCACTACCCACTTCCAATACTTTAGAAACCTAACCTAACAATCACTGATTGTTCCTGTCTCTGAACAGGTGATAACTCTCTATGTGGGGAGCATTACCTTCACGTGTCCTGTCACGTCACATCAGTAAAGGAGAAATACAGTTTGCATTGGTAAAGTGTTGCAACCTTGAAATGCATTCATTTTAATCATATATCCGTTACATTTCACTTCGATGGAAACGTTGTTGTATCTCACCCTGCTAATCTCAGGTCAGTTTACTGTGTGTGTGTCCCAGCTAATCGGCTCCATATTATCCCCAAGACATTGGCCCAGTGTTGCCCAGTGTTGGCAGCTCATATCTGGTGAGGACAGCCTTCACTGTTCCTGAAATAAGCCCACTCTTTGGATCTGCTGTCCGTATTGGGCCCATTTGGTCCCCAAAATGATGTTGATGACCACCTTATGGCAATTTATTAGTTATATCTCTTATGTATAGGTATTTATTTATACACTGCTCAAAAAAATAAAGGGAACACTTAAACAACACAATGTAACTCCAAGTCAATCACACTTCTGTGAAATCAAACTGTCCACTTAGGAAGCAACACTGATAGACAATAAATGTCACATGCTGTTGTACAAATGGAATAGACAACAGGTGGAAATTATAGGCAATTAGCAAGACACCCCCAATAAAGGAGTGGTTCTGCAGGTGGTGACCACAGACCACTTCTCAGTTCCTATGCTTCCTGGCTGATGTTTTGGTCACTTTTGAATGCTGGCGGTGGTTTCACTCTAGTGGTAGCATGAGACGGAGTCTACAACCCACACACGTGGCTCAGGTAGTACAGCTCATCCAGGATGGCACATCAATGCGAGCTGTGGCAAGAAGGTTTGCTGTGTCTGTCAGCGTAGTGTCCAGAGCATGGAGGCGCTACCAGGAGACCGGCCAGTACATCAGGAGACGTGGAGGAGGCCGTAGGAGGGTAACAACCCAGCAGCAGGACCGCTACCTCCGCCTTTGTGCAAGGAGGAGCAGGAGGAGCACTGCCAGAGCCCTGCAAAATGACCTCCAGCAGGCCACAAATGTGCATGTGTCTGCTCAAACGGTAAGAAACAGACTCCATGAGGGTGGTATGAGGGCCCGACGTCCACAGGTGGGGGTTGTGCTTACAGCCCAACACTGTGCAGGACGTTTGGCATTTGCCAGAGAACACGAAGATTGGCAAATTCGCCACTGGCGCCCTGTGCTCCTCACAGATGAAAGCAGGTTCACACTGAGCACATGTGACAGACGTGACAGAGTCTGGAGACGCCGTGGAGAATGTTCTGCTGCCTGCAACATCCTCCAGCATGACCGATTTGGCGGTGGGTCAGTCATGGTGTGGGGTGGCATTTCTTTGGGGGGCCGCACAGCCCTCCATGTGCTCGCCAGAGGTAGCCTGACTGCCATTAGGTACCGAGATAAGATCCTCAGACCCCTTGTGAGACCATATGCTGGTGCGGTTGACCCTGGGTTCCTCCTAATGCAAGACAATGCTAGACCTCATGTGGCTGGAGTGTGTCAGCAGTTCCTGCAGAGGAAGGCAATGATGCTATGGATTGGCCCGCCCGTTCCCCAGACCTGAATCCAATTGAGCACATCTGGGACATCATGTCTCGCTCCATCCACCAACGCCACGTTGCACCACAGACTGTCCAGGAGTTGGCGGATGCTTTAGTCCTGGTCTGGGAGGAGATCCCTCAGGAGACCATCCGCCACCTCATCTGGAGCATGCCCAGGCGTTGTAGGGCAGTCATACAGGCACGTGGAGGCCACACACACTACTGAGCCTCATTTTGACTTGTTTTAAGGACATTACATCAAAGTTGGATCAGCCTGTAGTGTGGTTTTCCACTTTAATTTTGAGTGTGACTCCAAATCCAGACCTCCATGGGTTGATAAATTTGATTTCCATTGATAATTTTTGTGTGATTTTGTTGTCAGCACATTCAACTATGTAAAGAAAAAAGTATTTAATAAGAATATTTCATTCATTCAGATCTAGGATGTGTTATTTTAGTGTTCCCTTTATTTTTTTGAGCAGTGTATATCATTTATTTAGTACAAGTTAAATCAAATATTGCTAAATTAATGAATAAATTGTAATATTTATGAGCCTTAATTTCTGTTAGGTGTTTTCACATATTTTGGGGTGGCAGGTAGCCTAATGGTTAGAACATTGGGCCAGTAGCCAAAAGGTTGGTGGATTGAATCCCCGAGCTGACAAGGTCATAATCTGTGGTTCTGCCCCTGAACAAGGTAGTTAACTTCCTGGTTCTAGGCCATCTTTGTAAATCAGAAATTGTTCTTAACTGGCTTGCCATGTTAAATAAAGATAAAACAAATATTGTCCTGTTTAAAATAACTGATCTCAGTCCTGTTTAAAGTGAACTGTGGTATTAAGAGAAACATAACTCTGTTCTCTTTGTGTTCACTCTGCCTCTGGATTTGAATGAGGACTCAACTCTTTGCTTGTTCACTTCACCTATTTTGTAAACAGTCCTCTTTGCTTCACATTTCTGTGTTTAGAAAGGAATCAAGATCTTTTTCCAACATTCACTCAATGCACCCTGGGATTTTACAAAGTGCAGGACAAGCCATTCAATCAGAATGTGTTACTGGACAGCTAGATAAACATACTTACATTTTGGAAGAGAATAGATATAGACATAATAATTGTAATCAGAAGATACTATTAACATGTACTGTACATTTTATTGCTAATAGAATAAATAGCAATAGAATAACTGCAGAATAAATAATGGTTTAATTAAAAACTGTACACCCAAGGTAGCGTACTGTCACTTTAAGAGCTTGAATTGATGCTGTACCCTATTCTCACCTGATCTACCTGATATGATGATGACAGGAGAACTCTAAAGTTGCCCAATGATTCATTACTGTCATTGTGGGATTGCATTCTCTTGTAGGCCCAGCCGTGGAGACCCCTGAGAAACCCCAACTGAAGAGCCGGTGAGAGTGAAGATGACCCCAAAGGATCATAAATCTGAACCTCAGTGATCCTGCAGACCTCTTCTCTGGTCTGGGTCCTAGTCTGTTGTGAATGATCTCCTCTCTGGTCTGGGTCCTAGTCTGTTGTGGAAGACCTCCTAGTCTGTTGTGGATGACCTCCTCTCTGGTCTGGTCCTAGTCTGTTGTTGATGACCTCCTCTCTTGTATAGGTCCTAGTCTGTTGTGGATGACCACCTAGTCCGTTGTGGATGACCTCCTCTCTGATCTGGGTCCTAGTCTGTTGTGGATGACCTCCTTGATGATCTGGGTCCTAGTCTGTTGTGGATGACCTCCTTGCTGATCTGGGTCCTAGTCTGTTGTGGATGACCTCCTTGCTGATCTGGGTCCTAGTCTGTTGTGGATGACCTTCTCTCATGGCCATTACCCCGCTCTCCGAGGGTTCTCAGGGAGAGTGGGTGTCCAATTCACACATGTGTATTAAAACACACTTTTACATATGTGAAATAGGACAAATATAAGCATCATCTCCTCATAGAGTCAAATGATTGAATTGAAGAATGTCTCAGTATAGCAGGAAGGAACGCTAGTTGTAGATCTTCAGAATGACTAATACAGAGTGAAATAATGTGGGGTTCTGTATGTTTGTTTCTCCAGATAAGGAACAAGCTGAAGGAGCAGGGGTTACCTGCAGACACCAACGTTATGTGGAAAAAGCAGAAAGATGGGAAAGTCTTCCACAAGGAGGAAGAGGGGTCTCCCAAGAAAGAAGAGGAGGAGATGAAGATGATGATGAAGAAGAGGAAGAAGAGGATGACGATAAAGAGAGAACTCATATTATGTTAAATGTTCTCCTTACATTTCTATTTTTATTTAGACCTAAAGAGGACAGAGGGCGCTGTTTTCACTTTGGGGGAAAATCGTGCCCAATTTAAACGGCCTCGTACTCAATTCTTGCTCGTACAATATGCATATTATTATTACTATTGGATAGAAAACACTCTAGTTTCTAAAACCGTTTGAATTTTGTCTGTGGGTAAAACAGAACTCATTTGGCAGCACACTTTCTGACCAGGAAGTGGAAAGTCTGAAATCGATGTTCTGTTCAAGGACCTGCCTATAAATGGGCATGATACGTATGACTATACGTGCACGTCATACACCTTCCCCTAGATGTCAAGAGGAAGTGAGAGAAGAAATGAGTTGATTATCTCGGTCTGAGATGGAAAGAAACCTCTTGGAACGACGTGTCCTCCATTTTCTGTTTTCTGCAAGGCGCATGGAGGGACCTGTTATTGCCTTCTGAAAAACTGTCGTTATAGGCGAATACTATCTCCGGCTTTGATTTTATTTGATACATGTCACAATATCATCGTAAAGTATGTTTTTTCAATATAGTTTTATTAGATTATTGAAATTTTTTCGGGACGTTAGGCGTGTTGCTTTGTCTGCATGTGTTCAGGAAGGATAGCTTCGCGCCACTTGGCCAGTGTGCTTGATAATTCAAGAGGGAAAAAGAACGTTCTAATACCAAACAAAGACGGTTCTGGACAAAGGACCCCTTGTACAACATTCTGATGGAAGACCACCAAAAGTAGGAACCATTTTGTGATGCTATTACATATATCTGTCGAACTGTGTACTAGTAGCTTTGCGCTCAGGTTTTGAGCATTCCCTTACCATAACTAAGTCTTATGTCGTAATGAAGATATTTTTAGAATTCTAACACTGCGATTGCATTAAGAACTAATGGATCTATCGTTTCCTATACAACATGTATTTTTTTGTAATGTTTATGAATAGCTATTTGGTCAGAATAGGTGAGAGTCTAATAGAAATACCCGCACATTCTGGGAAAAAGATGCTACGTTTGTATAACCACTGATTTCAGCTCAAAATATGCACATTTTCGAACAAAACATAAGTGTATGTATAACCTGATGTTATAGGACTGTCATCTGAGGAAGGTTTATGAAGGTTAGTGAAATTTAATATCTTTTGCTGGTTTATTCGCTAACGCTAACGTGCCTATTGCTATCGCTAACGTGCCTTGATGAATGAATGCAGTAGTGTGGTAGGCTATTGTAGTAAGCTAATATAACGCTATATTGTGTTTTCGCTGTAAAACAATACAAAAAAACGGAAATATTGGCTGGATTCACAAGATGTTTGTCTTTAATTTGCTGTACACCATCGATTTTTCAGAAATCTTTTATGATGAGTATTTAGGTAATTCACGTTGGTCTCTATAATTACTCTGGCTGCTTCGGTGCTATTTTTGACGGTAGCTGTGATGGTAGCTGCAATGTAAAACTGATTTATACCTCAAATATGCAAATTTTTTGAACAAAACATCGATTTATTGTGTAACATGTTATAGGACTGTCATCTGATGAAGTTGTTTCTAGGTTAGTTTGGTTGGATCTTGGTTAGTTATGTTGGTTTTGTGCATGCTACCTGTGCTGTGAAAAATGTCTGTCTTTTTTTGTATTTGGTGGTGAGCTAACATAAATATACGTGGTGTTTTCGCTGTAAAACATTTTAAAAATTGGACATGTTCGCTGGATTCACAAGATGTGTATCTTTCATTTGCTGTATTGGACTTGTTAATGTGTGAAAGTTAAATATTTCAAAAAAATACTTTTTGAATTTCGCGCTCTGGCTTTTCAGTGGAATGTGGGAGGAGTTCCGCTAGCGTAACCCCAGAGTCAGACAGGTTAAAAATCTGTACTGGTCTAGATTGTCTCTGTTTAACTGAAACAGGTCTTTATCTGAGATACTTTCAATCGTTTTTTCATGTATTATTATTGTTTTTTCAAACTTTAATATTATTTTTTAAAGTATTTATTAATATTGGTTTATCATATATTATTTTGTTTTATCATATATTAATATTATTTTTTTCAGTATAAATTAATATTGTTTTATCATATATTAATATTCTTTTTTACAGTATATATTAATATTGTTTTATCATATACTTTCCCCCTTCTGATGACCAGGTGGCAAATCGCATCTCTGCATGTCTGGCAGACATATCAGTGTGGATGACGGATCACCACCTCAAGCTGAACCTCGGCAAGACGGAGCTGCTCTTCCTCCCGGGGAAGGACTGCCCGTTCCATGATCTCGCCATCACGGTTGACAACTCCATTGTGTCCTCCTCCCAGAGCGCTAAGAACCTTGGCGTGATCCTGGACAACACCCTGTCGTTCTCAACTAACATCAAGGCGGTGGCCCGTTCCTGTAGGTTCATGCTCTACAACATCCGCAGAGTACGACCCTGCCTCACACAGGAAGCGGCGCAGGTCCTAATCCAGGCACTTGTCATCTCCCGTCTGGATTACTGCAACTCGCTGTTGGCTGGGCTTCCTGCCTGTGCCATTAAACCCCTACAACTCATCCAGAACGCCGCAGCCCGTCTGGTGTTCAACCTTCCCAAGTTCTCTCACGTCACCCCGCTCCTCCGCTCTCTCCACTGGCTTCCAGTTGAAGCTCGCATCCGCTACAAGACCATGGTGCTTGCCTACGGAGCTGTGCTGGGAACGGCACCTCAGTACCTCCAGGCTCTGATCAGGCCCTACACCCAAACAAGGGCACTGCGTTCATCCACCTCTGGCCTGCTCGCCTCCCTACCACTGAGGAAGTACAGTTCCCGCTCAGCCCAGTCAAAACTGTTCGATGCTCTGGCCCCCCAATGGTGGAACAAACTCCCTCACGACGCCAGGACAGCGGAGTCAATCACCACCTTCCGGAGACACCTGAAACCCCACCTCTTTAAGGAATACCTAGGATAGGATAAAGTAATCCTTCTCACCCCCCCCACCCCCCTTAAAAGATTTAGATGCACTATTGTAAAGTGGCTGTTCCACTGGATGTCATAAGGTGAATGCGCCAATTTGTAAGTCGCTCTGGATAAGAGCGTCTGCTAAATGACTTAAATGTAAATGTAAATATTAATATTGTTTTATCATATATTAATATTGTTTTATCATATATTAATATTGTTTTATCATATATTAACTGTTTTGTCATATATTAATATTGCTTTATAATATATTAATATTATTTTTACAGTATTTATTAATATTGTTTTATCATATATTAATATTCTTTTTTACAGTATATATTAATACTGTTTTATCATATATTAATATTGTTTTATCATATATTATTAAACTTTTTTACAGTATACATGAATATGGTTTAATCATATATTTAAAATTCATTATTACAGTATATATGCATTTTGTTTTATCATATATTAATATTGTTTTATCATATATTAATATTCTTTATTACAGTATATATTAATATTTTTTTAATCATATATTAATATTTTTTATTACAAAATACATTAATATTGTTTTATCATATATTAATGATATTGTATCATATATTAATATTGTTTTATCATGTATTCAAATTCTTATTTACAGTATATATTAATATTGTTTTATCATATATTAATATTCTTATTTACAGTATACATTAATATTTACATTTACATTTAAGTCATTTAGCAGACGCTCTTATCCAGAGCGACTTACAAATTGGTGCATTCACCTTATGATATCCAGTGGAACAACCACTTTACAATAGTGCATCTAACTCTTTTAAGGGGGGGGGGGGTTAGAAGGATTACTTTATCCTATCCTAGGTATTTCTTAAAGAGGTGGGGTTTCAGGTGTCTCCGGAAGGTGGTGATTGACTCCGCTGACCTGGCGTCGTGAGGGAGTTTGTTCCACCATTGGGGTGCCAGAGCAGCGAACAGTTTTGACTGGGCTGAGCGGGAACTGTACTTCCTCAGAGGTAGGGAGGCGAGCAGGCCAGAGGTGGATGAACGCAGTGCCCTTGTTTGGGTGTAGGGCCTGATCAGAGCCTGAAGGTACGGAGGTGCCGTTCCCCTCACAGCTCCGTAGGCAAGCACCATGGTCTTGTAGCGGATGCGAGCTTCAACTGGAAGCCAGTGGAGAGAGCGGAGGAGCGGGGTGACGTGAGAGAACTTGGGAAAGTTGAACACCAGACGGGCTGCGGCGTTCTGGATGAGTTGTAGGGGTTTAATGGCACAGGCAGGGAGCCCAGCCAACAGCGAGTTGCAGTAATCCAGACGGGAGATGACAAGTGCCGGGATTAGGACCTGCGCCGCTTCCTGCGTGAGGCAGGGTCGTACTCTGCGAATGTTGTAGAGCATGAACCTACAGGAACGGGTCACCGCCTTGATGTTAGTTGAGAACGACAGGGTGTTGTCCAGGATCACGCCAAGGTTCTTAGCACTCTGGGAGGAGGACACAATGGAGTTCTAACATAACTTGTTCTAACAGTTCTAATAGTATTCTAACAGTTCTAATAGTATTCTAACAGCGTTCTAACATTGTTCTAACAGTACTAATAGTATCCTAACAGCGTTCTAACAGTTCTAACAGCGTTCTAACAGCGTTCTAACAGTACTAATAGTATTCTAACAGTGTTCTAACAGTGTTCTAACAGTGTTCTAACAGTATTCTAACAGTATTCTAACAGCGTTCCAACATTGTTCTAACAGCATTCTAGCAGTGTTCTAACAGTTCTAACAGCATTCTAACAGTTCTAACAGCGTTCTAACAGCATTCTAACAATTCTAACAGCGTCCTAACAGATCTAACAGTGTTCTAACAGCGTTCTAGCAGTGTTCTAACAGCGTTCTAACATTGTTCTAACAGTACTAATAGTATTCTAACAGCGTTCTAACAGTTCTAACAGCGTTCTAACAGCGTTCTAACAGTACTAATAGTATTCTAACAGTGTTCTAACAGTGTTCTAATAGTGTTCTAACAGTATTCTAACAGCGTTCCAACATTGTTCTAACAGCATTCTAGCAGTGTTCTAACAGTTCTAACAGCATTCTAACAGTTCTAACAGCGTTCTAACAGCATTCTAACAGCGTCCTAACAGATCTAACAGTGTTCTAACAGCGTTCTAGCAGTGTTCTAACAGCGTTCTAGCAGTGTTCTAACAGCGTTCTAACAGTGTTCTAACAGCATTCTAACAGTGTTCTAACAGCATTCTAACAGCGTTCTAACAGCGTTCTAACAGCGTTCTAACAGTTCTACCAGTGTCCTAACAGCATTCTAACAGTTCTAACAGCGTCCTAACAGATCTAACATGGTTCTAACATGGTTCTAACATGGTTCTAACATGGTTCTAACAGCGTTCTAACAGCGTTCTAACAGCGTTCTAACAGTGTTCTAACAGTGTTCTAACATGGTTCTAACAGATCTAACATGGTTCTAACAGCGTTCTAACAGCGTTCTAACCGTGTTTTAACAGTTCTAACAGCGTTCTAACAGCGTTCTAACAGTGTTCTAACATCGTTCTAACAGCATTCTAACAGTGTTTTAACAGTTCTAACAGCATTCTAACAGTGTTTTAACAGTTCTAACAGCGTTCTAACAGCGTTCCACGCCAGCCAAACCCTCCCCTAACCCGGACGACGCTGGGCCAATTGTGCCTCATGGGTCTACCGGTCGCGGCCGGCTGCGACAGAGCCTGGACTCGAACCAAGAATCTCTAGTGGCACAGCTAGCACTGCGATGCAGTGCCTTAGACCACTGCGCCACTCGGAAGGCCATTGTTCTAACAGTGTAGCAACAGTTCTATCAGTGTAGCAACAGTTCTATCAGTGTAGCAACAGTTCTATCAGTGTAGTAACAGTTCTATCAGTGTAGCAACAGCTCTATCAGTGTAGCAACAGCTCTAACAGTGTAGCAACAGCTCTATCAGTGTAGTAACAGTTCTATCAGTGTAGCAACAGCTCTATCAGTGTAGCAACAGCTCTAACAGTGTAGCAACAGCTCTATCAGTGTAGCAACAGCTCTAACAGTGTAGCAACAGCTCTATCAGTGTAGCAACAGTTCTATCAGTGTAGCAACAGTTCTATCAGTGTAGCAACAGTTCTATCAGTGTAGCAAGTTCTATCAGTGTAGCAACAGTTCTATCAGTGTAGCAACAGTTCTATCAGTGTACCAACAGTTATATCAGTGTAGCAACAGTTCTATCAGTGTAGCAACAGCTCTATCAGTGTAGCAACAGCTCTATCAGTGTACCAACAGTTCTATCAGTGTAGCAACAGTTCTATCAGTGTACCAACAGTTCTATCAGTGTAGCAACAGTTCTAACAGTGTACCAACAGTTCTAACAGTGTAGCAACAGTTCTAACAGTGTAGCAACAGTTCTATCAGTGTAGCAACAGTTCTATCAGTGTAGCAACAGTTCTATCAGTGTAGCAACAGTTCTATCAGTGTACCAACAGTTCTAACAGTGTACCAACAGTTCTAACAGTGTACCAACAGTTCTAACAGTGTACCAACAGTTCTAACAGTGTACCAACAGTTCTAACAGTGTACCAACAGTTATATCAGTGTACCAACAGTTCTAACAGTGTACCAACAGTTCTAACAGTGTAGCAACAGTTCTAACAGTGTAGCAACAGTTCTAACAGTGTAGCAACAGTTCTAACAGTGTACCAACAGTTCTAACAGTGTAGCAACAGTTCTAACAGTGTAGCAACAGTTCTAACAGTGTAGCAACAGTTCTAACAGTGTAGCAACAGTTCTAACAGTGTAGCAACAGTTCTAACAGTGTAGCAACAGTTCTAACAGTGTAGCAACAGTTCTATCAGTGTAGCAACAGTTCTAACAGTGTAGCAACAGTTCTAACAGTGTAGCAACAGTTCTATCAGTGTAGCAACAGTTCTATCAGTGTACCAACAGTTCTATCAGTGTACCAACAGTTATATCAGTGTACCAACAGTTATATCAGTGTACCAACAGTTCTAACAGTGTACCAACAGTTCTAACAGTGTACCAACAGTTCTAACAGTGTACCAACAGTTCTATCAGTGTAGCAACAGTTCTATCAGTGTACCAACAGTTCTATCAGTGTAGCAACAGTTCTAACAGTGTAGCAACAGTTCTAACAGTGTAGCAACAGTTCTAACAGTGTAGCAACAGTTCTATCAGTGTAGCAACAGTTTTATCAGTGTAGCAACAGTTCTATCAGTGTAGCAACAGTTCTATCAGTGTACCAACAGTTCTATCAGTGTACCAACAGTTCTAACAGTGTACCAACAGTTCTAACAGTGTACCAACAGTTATATCAGTGTACCAACAGTTCTAACAGTGTACCAACAGTTCTAACAGTGTAGCAACAGTTCTAACAGTGTAGCAACAGTTCTAACAGTGTAGCAACAGTTCTAACAGTGTACCAACAGTTCTAACAGTGTAGCAACAGTTCTAACAGTGTAGCAACAGTTCTAACAGTGTAGCAACAGTTCTAACAGTGTAGCAACAGTTCTAACAGTGTAGCAACAGTTCTAACAGTGTAGCAACAGTTCTAACAGTGTAGCAACAGTTCTAACAGTGTAGCAACAGTTCTATCAGTGTAGCAACAGTTCTATCAGTTTAGCAACAGTTCTATCAGTGTAGCAACAGTTCTAACAGTGTAGCAACAGTTCTATCAGTGTAGCAACAGTTCTATCAGTGTACCAACAGTTATATCAGTGTACCAACAGTTCTAACAGTGTACCAACAGTTCTAACAGTGTACCAACAGTTCTAACAGTGTACCAACAGTTCTAACAGTGTACCAACAGTTCTAACAGTGTACCAACAGTTCTAACAGTGTACCAACAGTTCTAACAGTGTACCAACAGTTCTATCAGTGTAGCAACAGTTCTATCAGTGTAGCAACTGTTCTATCAGTGTAGCAACAGTTCTATCAGTGTAGCAACAGTTCTATCAGTGTAGCAACAGTTCTAACAGTGTAGCAAGATATATCAGTGTACCAACAGTTCTATCAGTGTAGCAACAGTTATATCAGTGTAACAACAGTTCTAACAGTGTACCAACAGTTCTATCAGTGTAGCAACAGTTCTATCAGTGTAGCAACAGTTCTATCAGTGTACCAACAGTTCTATCAGTGTACCAACAGTTCTATCAGTGTACCAACAGTTCTATCAGTGTAGCAACAGTTCTATCAGTGGGTTAACAGTGTTCTGACAGAGGGTTCTAACAGTTCTAATGGTCTCCCTTGTTTTTCTCACCACAGGGTCCCTTTTTAACATGCACGCACACATTTCAAAACGCGACCGTGTAATCACTGCGGCGACCGACCTGGGGGTGCCCTGACATAGAGGAAGGAGCCTCATACGCCGGTTGCTGCTGTAGTCATGGCAACAAGGCTGCGAGCGTTTGAAGTGATGCTGCGGTTTGGGCAGACTGATGGGCTGTGTGTGTGTGTGTGTGTGTGTGAGAGAGTGTGAACGTGGGAATACGGTATGAGGCTCTCGTTGATAGGCTCATCCCAAACGGCTGAGTGGTGTGTGAACTGAGCATGCCCAAAGCAGTCCTGTTGAGTACAACTAAAAGAGAGACAGGAGGAAACTAGTGTAGCAGGGAGGAGAGGAAATCAGAGGTCATAGAACTATCTAAATGAGAGGCAAAACTGTGTGAGATGCGTGAATATCATATTAGTTTGTGTGTGTGTGTGTGTGTGTGTGTGATACTAAAAACTGCGAGACTGTGTGTGTGTGTGTGTGTGTCAATAGAGTTTGAGACTGTGTTTGTCTGTGATACCCCCCACTGCGAGACTGTTTGTGTGTGTGTGAGACCCACCACTGTGAGGCCAGCATGGTGAAGACGTCGGCCTGTGGGTTGTTGAAGATTCTCTGCAGCTCAGGGTCTGACGAGAGGTGAGCCAGCAGACGCAGTTCCACCTGGCAGAAATCTGCAGCCAGGAAGGTGTTTTATCATATTTAAATATTGTTTTATCATGTATTAATATTGTGTTATCGGCCTCCCGAGTTGCGCAGTGAACTAAGGCACTGCATCTCAGTGGTAGAGGCGTCACTACAGACACCCTGGTTTGAGTCCAGGCTGTATCAGAATCGGCTGTGATTGGGAGTCACATAGGGCGGCGCACAATTGGCCCAGGTTCGTCACGGTTTGGCCGGTGTAGTTCAACATTGTAAATAAGAATTTGTTCTTAACTGACTTACCTAGTTAAATAAAGGTTAGATAAAATGAATATTGTTTTATCATATATGAATATTATTTTAACATATACAATATTATTTTATCATACATAATATATGTTTATTATAGGATGTAATCATATAGTACATATCTTTAAAATGGTGATTTTTTTAATATCTTTTGTTTGTTTATATATTAGAACACAGTTTTTCTTCAACTGTAGACTTGATGGCACATTTGGAATGTTAACGACATGAATTCAGGTATTTGCAAAACACGCCTCCAAATATTCAAATTAGCCGTTCCTCTACATTATGAAGCAGCTGGGCTTGGTGTGGGGTAACCTGTGTTGTGCTTTGTGTGGGCTAACCCATGACCACCTTGCCCACCAAATACCCAGATGAGGCCAATCGGGTCATGTTTGCTGAGTAGGCTCAAATCAAATACATTTTTATTTTTCACATACACGTGTTTCTCTCTGGTGAGAGAGAGGTTTCTGTTCTTCCTTAATAAATGATTCCGTTTCTGTAAATGGCATGGGATCAGGAATAGAGTTTTCATTTTTCATCCCAAACCAGATGGGCTCAGGCCGGGCAGGGCCTGAATTTCTGAGTATTGAATGGGGCCGGATTTGATCTTGAACAAGGAACAACAGGGCAATGCTACAGTATGCGTGTCACTAGAGCCACATGTTAGCATACAGTAGCTTAGCATACGCAAATCACAAACAAAGTAGCCTTCTACCACCTTCCATGTTATGTCACAACCACAGTACACTGCCACCTTCTGTAGACATCATCTGTGTAGGTGCAAGGAGTCACTAGGCTCTCTGGTGAGAGAGAGGTGTCCGTTCTCACCTTAAATTATTAATTTTCTGTAAATGGCATGGAATCATGAATAAATGCCACCTTCCCGGTTGCCCATGGTAAAATAAAGCACATTGGACTGAAAAACAAAATTGACACGAATAAGACTTTTAAGGAGGATTTAGGGGATGTCGTGGACGTTTAATGTATTAGCACACAAATGATTGTCTTGTTAGTTTTGGTTGATTTCCAACATGGTGGCTCACTGTCTGGCTTGGAACTGTGTGGAAAAAGCCTTTCCCTCTCCTTAGAAAAACATCATAGACACTCACATGCACACGCACACACACACACACACAAAGGAAGGCTGACAGGCTTCTACTTGTGTGATGGTGGCTAACACATCTGATTGGCTGTCTGATTGGTATTATGTCTGTTCCTGTTTTTATGTTCCTTCGGTGCATGTAATTTCCTGCTCTCCAGTCAAACCAAAAACCAACTCTCAAAGCACTAAGGAATCCCCTTCAATTCCAATAGTGACATCATTTAGGTGATTTAGGGCCCTAAGCATTGACCCCATGAGAACTTGCTCATCTCACTCCTACCTGCCTCACAACCTTCCCATGTTCAGCAACAGATCTGTAAAAACCACAAACAAAGGGATGGAGAATTTGATACGATGCTATTGATATAGCTTTTATAATCATTCTTTACAAAGTAGTAGGTTTTATCAAAAGGAGTTGAACATAGAAAGTAGAACTCTCTCTCTCTCTTTCTATCCATATGCTGTATTGTCCTTCAAACTTTATGCAAACTATTTTGACCTCAATGGAAGAGATCATGGTAATAGAAACCTGACAGGACCTATTTAACATCACGGACAGCGATGCTCACCACTAAAGGGACTGTTTGCCTAACAACAACAACATAGACAGAGTTCAGGCTATTTGTTATGCTTAGCAAAAGAGACACACGGACACACACACACATAGTTATGTATTGCTATCCTTGTGGGGACCAAATAATTGATTCCCGTCCAAAATTCAATTCTCCCCAAACCCTAAATCAAACCCTACATTTTAACAGTAACCCTAAACCTAATAGTAACCTCTAAAACTGAATCCTAAACCCATAACCCTAAAACTATACCTAACCCTAACTCCTAACCCTAAACCTAACCGTAAACCCTAAACCTAACCGTAACCCCTAACCCTAACCTTAATCCTAATCCTAACTCCTAACCTAACCTGGACCTTAATCCTAACCCCTAACCCTAACCCTAAAACTATCCTTAACCCTAACTCCTAACCCTAAACCTAACCGTAAACCCTAAACCTAACCGTAACCCCTAACCCTAACCTTAATCCTAACCCTAACTCCTAACCTAACCTGGACCTTAATGCTAACCCTAACCCCTAACCCTAAACCTAACCGTAACCCCTAACCCTAACCTTAATCCTAGCCCTAACTCCTAACCTAACCTGGACCTTAATGCTAACCCTAACTCCTAACCCTAAACCTAACCTTAACCCTAACCCTAACCCTAACTATTAACCCTAAACCTAACCCTAACCCCTAATCCTAGCTGGTCAGGCGTGCTGGGTTATGTTATTTACCGCTGGGTTATGTTATTACCGCTGGGTTATGCTATTTACCGCCGGGTTATGCTATTTACCGCTGGGTTATGTTATTACCGCTGGGTTATGCTATTTACCGCTGGGTTATGTTATTTACCGCCGGGTTATGCTATTTACCGCCGGGTTATGTTATTTACCGCCAGGTTATGTTATTTTCCGCCGGGTTATGTTATTTACCGCCGGGTTATGCTATTTACCGCCGGGTTATGTTATTTACTGCAATGTAGGGGGGAGCAGTGCTGGTCAGGGAGCTGAGACCAGTGAGAGCTGAGACCAGTGAGAGCTGAGACCAGTGAGAGCTGAGACCAGTGAGAGCTGAGACCAGTGAGGGCTGAGACCAGTGAGAGCTGAGACCAGTGAGAGCTGAGACCAGTAAGAGCTGAGACCAGTGAGGGCTGAGACCAGTGAGAGCTGAGACCAGTGAGGGCTGAGACCAGTGAGAGCTGAGACCAGTTAGAGCTGAGACCAGTGAGACCAGAGACCAGTGAGAGCTGAGACCAGTGAGAGCTGAGACCAGTGAGAGCTGAGACCAGTGAGAGCTGAGACCAGTGAGGGCTGAGACCAGTGAGAGCTGAGACCAGTGAGAGCTGAGACCAGTAAGAGCTGAGACCAGTGAGGGCTGAGACCAGTGACAGCTGAGACCAGTAAGAGCTGAGACCAGTGAGAGCTGAGACCAGTGAGAGCTGAGACCAGTGAGAGCTGAGACCAGTTAGAGCTGAGACCAGGGCCGCTGGGTTCCTGCCTGTCTCTGTGGTGTACCTCCAGTCCTGATCCAGTATAGTTGCTTTACCTGGGAGTATCACTACCAATTCAGTCCTCATTCACCCACTGGAGTTTTGTTAATGTGACTCTGTGCAGCCAATGATAATGTCCACTTTCATTATAATGTCTGTAGCCACATTCTGACAATGCACATTGTGGTGGCTATTTCTCCATTATCAAATGAGGAGACAAACGTATCACACAAGTTACAGTTATACTTAAACTAAATCTCTATTCACTTATTAATAAGGGAGCAAGGTCACTACATGCACACAGAGTGAATGGAGTGAGAGCTGAAATATAACAGAGACGCAAGGGGTTTATTTAGAAACACAAGAACTGCTTAGTCATGGTTGGTTCCAACCCTCCCCTGCAGATCAAGACAACATAAGCGCTCTTGTTTTCTACTTGAGGCCAGGTGTATTGGGTTATACGGCAGGTAGCCTAGTGGTTAGAGCGTTGGGCCAGTAACCAGAAGGTTGCTGGATTGAATCCCCGAGCTGACATGGTAAAAATATGTTGTTCTGCCCCTGAACAAGGCAGTTAACCCTCTGTTCCCCGGTAGGCCGTCATTGTAAATAAGAATATCTCCTTAACTGACTTGCCTAGTTAAATAAAGGTTAAACAAAAAAAATACCAGACAAACAAGTGACAACGGCAGTTCCGTTTACTTGTTCCTCTACCAAGCTAGTCTCCGTTCTCTTCTATTTCCCCACAGCTGGGCCCTTGGATGACAGTAAAATAACAGGACGGGCTGAAGAACTGTGCTCACTTCTCAGAGGCTGTGTGACCAGGTTACTCATTGGAAACAATACAGGTGTATCTGTTCCTCAAGTTTCTCTATCCCATGTCCTTGACTACACGCCCAGACCAGCGCCTTGACCAGCTACGAGGAGTGAACATGGAAGAGATGAACCATCCTTTCTCAGAAGACAGAAATGTCTCTACTATTGTTACGAATCCCTTTTGCCCTGCAGTCTAGGGGGGGGATGGAAACGAGACCCGTAACATACCTCATGCATATTATAACAGTGAAAAGGAACAGTGAGAACAAAAACCAAAGACAACTTAATTTACCGTCAAACACTAGTGGTTTCTTTTTAAAACACACGGTAAAGGGGGGCAGGAAAAGGGGCTGAGCTGGACCCAAGGAAATAAATAATAAGTATCCATAAACACCCCTAAACTAGACAACATGCTTTAACAACAGCTAACTAACCAAAAATACAGTGGGTGGTCCTCCCAGTTCTAACTAGTGTTCTTAGACAAAGTATTTCTACAGGTAATGTATGCCCGTGGGCGACTTGTCTTGGTACCCCCTTTTTCCACCATCAAACAAACAGTCAAACACCATAACAAAACAATACTCACAGGACAAAGTGACATGTAGTTGCAAAACCAAAAGAGAGATCTACAGAGAGATTGAGATCTACAGAGTTTGAGATCTACAGAGAGTTTGAGATCTACAGAGAGATTGAGATCTACAGAGAGATTGAGATCTACAGAGAGATTGAGATCAGAGAGATTGAGGTCAGAGAGATTGAATGACAGAGAGATTGAATGTCATAGAGATTGCGCTTCAGAGAGATTGAACTCTTGAGAAAACTACTGACTGGGTTTTTAAACCAAGGGAAAGGGGCTGTGATAGGGTAAGGGAACAGGAGCAGGTGTCTTCTGATTGCCGACCGATTGGCGACACCTGTGAAAAGGGAAGAAGGAAAGAAAATACACACACACAGGATACACACACAGGATACACACACAGGATACCTGTATCCGTAACAATTGTTTAAGCATATGAACTGTTAACTATTAATGTTAAACAAATCAGGTAAATACTTGATTTTTCTCTCACAACAGACCATATCCGGAGATGGTTCTGGGAACCGTGCCTGAAACCTGGAGACTTGAGTCGGCTTCCCAAGATTATGGTTGTCACTAGTTACCACAGCCACATTCCAAGTTGTCTATATCATCGAAATTCAAAAAACTAGATGTTGCTTGTTGGTCTTAATTGTCCCACTCCCACATGATGAAATCGAGGAGGGAACGTGGATCTGTCTCTGTCGGTCCGTCCGTTTGTACGTTAGTCACACGTGATATCTCAGACAGTACTGGCTTTGACAAAACTTGGGTGAATGATGCATCTTGCAAAAGAGATCTGGCATTTAAAGAGAAATTATAGAAATTGGCAGGGTTTATGACTGTAGTTGTGGTAACTGGTGACGATCTTTGATTGTGCCATGGCTCAGTGGGCTAATACAGTTTGGAGGTGAGCTGATATCCCAGGTTCAGTTGATACTGTGACTAATTCAAATCAATTGATTTTCATGAATTCTTCCTTCAAAAAAACAGTTTCTAAACTTTGACAAAACGCTCAGCTGGTGTCCCTGGCTTTGTCCAACCCTGTTGCGATAGTGATAGATGTTACATGCCACATGCTTGTTTGAGTAAGATAATAACATGATGAGAATGTCTACTCCTTTTTGCATACCCCTATTTGGAAACAAAGAATATGAAAAACAAATTATAATCAATGAGTATCAGTTTAAGATGTATATAGGGCCAAGCAGGGGGGGACAGACACACCGAAGGAGAGAGAGCTGGAGATAAGAAGATAGACGGAGATAACTTTAAGTTGTTAATCAGTTATTGATCTGTTATCAAATCAATGACAACATGTACTATAGATGATCAGTAGATGATATTTCACTGGATATTTGTATTAATTATTTCATTTGACTTTTGCAGGAAAACAAGACACCAACCTAACATACGTCTTAATTCAGGAGAACAAGACCTGGATAGATGCTCAGAGTTACTGCAGACAGCATCACACAGACCTGGTCAGTGTGAGGAACCAGACTGAGAACACAGAGATAGAGAAGAAGATATCACTGAGGGGACTTCCTGTGTGGATCGGTCTGTTTCAAGACTCCTGGAGATGGTCAGACCAGAGTGACTCCTCATTCAGAAACTTGTGGCCAGGATGGCTTTCAACAGAACAGGCATTCAACTGCACTCTGGTGCATTCTAATCCTTCTTCTCCTTATCATGCTAAATTGAGAAATTATCCCTGTGATAACGCCTTTCCTTTCATCTGCTATGGTAAGTTACGATATTCTCCACCTGATCTACCTGATACTATGATGACAGGAGAACTAATGTTGCCCCATGATTCACTACTGTCATTGTGGGATTTTATTCTATTCTTGGCATAGCTGTGGAGACCATGACTACCCCCCTGCCCACACCCACAACAACGTCTAGCCCCCTGCCCATGACCACGACTACCCCCCTGCCCACAACTACGACTGCCCCCCTGACAACAACCACGACTTCCCCCATACCCACAACAACGACTACCCCCCTGCCCACAACAACAACTACCCCCATACCCACAACCACGATTACCCCCCTGCCCACAACCACAACTGTCCCCCTGCCCACAACCACAACCACGACTACCTCCCTGCCCACAACCACAACTACCCCCATACCTACAACCAAGACTACCCCCATACCCACAACAACGACTACCCCCTGCCCACAACTACGACCGCCCCCCTGACCACATCCACGACTTCCCCCATACCCACAACCACAACTACCCCCATACCCACAACCACGACTACCCCCATACCCACAACAACGACTACCCCCTGCCCACAACTACGACCGCCCCCCTGACCACATCCACGACTTCCCCCATACCCACAACCACGACTACCCCACTGACCACAAACACGACTACCCCCCTGCTCACAACTACGACTTCCCCCCTGCCCACAACCACGACTTCCCCCATACCCACAACAACGACTACCCCCCTGCACACAACAACAACTACCCCCCTGCCCACAACCACGACTACCCCACTGACCACAAACACGACTACCCCCCTGCCCACAACTACGACTGCCCCCCTGCCAACAACCACGACTTCCCCCATGCCCACAACCACGACTTCCCCCATGCCCACAACCACGACTTCCCCCATGCCCACGACCACGACTACCCCCCTGTCCACAACCACAACTACCCCCCTGCCCACGACCACGACTTCCCCCATGCCCACAACCACGACTTCCCCCATGCCCACGACCACGACTACCCCCCTTTCCACAACCACAACTACCCCCCTGCCCACGACCACGACTTCCCCCATGCCCACAACCACGACTACCCCCATACCCACAACTACGACTACCCCCCTGCCCACAACTACGACTACCCCCATGCCCACAACCACGGCTACCCCCATACCCACAACAATAACTACCCCCCTGCCCACAACCACGACTACCCCACTGACCACAAACACGACTACCCCCCTGCCCACAACTACGACTGCCCCCCTGCCAACAACCACGACTTCCCCCATGCCCACAACCACGACTTCCCCCATGCCCACAACCACGACTTCCCCCATGCCCACGACCACGACTACCCCCCTGTCCACAACCACAACTACCCCCCTGCCCACGACCACGACTTCCCCCATGCCCACAACCACGACTTCCCCCATGCCCACGACCACGACTACCCCCCTTTCCACAACCACAACTACCCCCCTGCCCACGACCACGACTTCCCCCATGCCCACAACCACGACTACCCCCATACCCACAACTACGACTACCCCCCTGCCCACAACTACGACTACCCCCATGCCCACAACCACGGCTACCCCCATACCCACAACTACGACTACCCCCCTGCCCACAACCACAACTACCCCCATGCCCACAACGAACCCTCTGCCCACAACCACGACTACCCCCCCGATTATACACAAGACTGCCTCCCCGACCCCTGAGAAACCTCAACTGAAGAGACAGGTGGTGAGAGTGAAGATGACCCCAAAGGATCAAAATGTGAACCTCAGAGATCTTGCTGTTCTGTACGCCATCTTACAAGAGGTCAGTTTCCCCCTGTTCACTCAGTAATGATACAAACTGTACAGACCTCTTTTCTAGTCTGGGAAAATGTATTTTGTGGATGTCCTCCTCTCTGGTCTGGGTCCTAGTCTGTTGTGGATGACTTCTTCTCTGGTCTGGGTCCTGGTCTGGGTCCTAGTCTGTTGTGGATGACTTCTTCTCTGGTGTGGGTCCTAGTCTGTTGTGGATGACCTCCTCTCTGATCTGGGTTCTAGTCTGTTGTGGATGACCTCCTCTCTGATCTGGGTTCTAGTCTGTTGTGGATTACTTTTTCTCCTGGCTGTGACACAACTCTCCGAAGGTGTCTCAGGGAGAATGGGATATGCAAAAACACATTGCCAATTCAAACACTTGTACATGTGTGAAATTGTCACGCCTGCTCCTGCTCTTCCCCCCTGGCACTCGAGGGCGCCAGTAACCCCAGCACTACGCACACCTGCCCACCGATGGAACCGGGGGTGCCTAAGCCAGTTCGTCGGGCAGCTGGCTCGAGAGGTTCCTTGCCCCGGTTGGCTCGGAAGGCGCCAATGCCACGTCAGGCCTCAGCCGGATCGTCAGGTTTTTACACCCAGCCGGCTCGTCAGGCTGGTACGCTTCCACAGGATCATCGAGCTCCCACACCTTAGCGGTATTGACAGGCCTTCATGCCTCAGCCAGATTGTCAGGCTCCTATGCCTCAGCCAGTTCGTCAGGATATCACGCCCAGCCGGCTTGTCCAGTCAGGCTCGCCCAGGTGGGACGTCGGGTGGTGCCCCTAGAGGGGGGGTACTGTCATGCCTGCTCCCAATCTCCCCCCCTGGCGCCAGGCTCCCCAGCATTACGCACTCCTGCCACCATCATTACGCACACCTGCCTTCCACCGTCAGGCGCATCAGCAATTATTGGACTCACCTGGACTCAATCACATCTGTCATCTCCTTTATATCTGTCTGTTCCCCTGCTCTGTTCCCTGCTTCAGCATTGATTGTAGTCTGTCTTTGTATACCAGTGTGTTGACGCTGTTCCTGTCTTGTTCCATGTTTGTTCCTAATTAAATGTTGACTCCCGGTACCTGCTTCTAGACTCCAGCGTCGGTCCTTACAGAAACAGGACAAATATAAGCCTCGTCTCCTCATAGAGTCCAAGGGTTGAAGTGAAGAACGTCTCAGTATAGCAGGAAGGAATGGTAGTTGTCGATCTTTAGAATGACTAATACAGAGTGAAATAATGTGGGGTTCTGTATGTTTGTTTCTCCAGATATGGAACAAGCTGAAGGAGCAGGGGTTACCTGCAGACATCAAAGTTACATGGAAAAAGCAGCCTGATGGGATGGTTTTCCACAAGGAGGAAGAGGGGTCTCCCAAGAAAGAAGAGGAGGAGAAGAAGATGAAGAGGATGATGACAAAGAGAGAACTCTAGTTATGTTAAATGTTCTCCTTATATTTCTCTTTTTATTACATTAATGATCTGTACTGGTCTAGATGTATATTGTTTTATCATATTTAATATTGTTCAATCATATATTGAATTTTGTTTTACTGTATATTAGTATTGTTTTATCATAGGATGTGATCTTAAGTTACAAATCTGTAACATTGTTCATTGTTTGAATCTCTTTTGTTAGTTTATATATTAGAACCTAGTTTTAACTGTAACAGTAGACTTTATGGTTCATTTGGAATGTTAATAAATAACATGATATGTGGTAGTGAGAGATGCTATTTTTCCTCAGTCATTATAGACAGTATTCAGACTTGAGATCTGATCACTGGAATTTCTGTACATTGACATCAATGAATGATTCAGATGAAAGTCCCAGTTGCAACCACAGATCTCATGTCAGATTACCATCCTAACAGCTCTGTATTTCTTTACTGGAAGTTCATTTAGATTTCAAGAAATAATCTCTCATTCATCAACTAGGTTCTATATGAATTAAACTACCAATTTTTTATGACCAAATAAAGGTTTAAAATGTTCTAGGGTGTGTTTGTTATCTTTGGTTCATATTTCATTTATGTTAGTCATTAAGACCCATCACAACCACCAAACAGGTGTCAACTATAACCATGACCTGCTGACCAATGATTTGCATTTGAAAAAGACTGAAGTTTTGCATTAATTCACAGTCAATGAAAGAGGAGAGAGAGAGTGCAGAACACTCAATGACAGAGGGGGGGGGGGGGGGGGGAGATTACCCAATGACAGAGGGGAGGGAGGGAAGATTACCCAATGACAGAGGAGAGGGAGGGCAGAGCCCCCAATGACAGAGGAGAGTGATGGCATATCAGCCAATGACAGAGGAGAGGGAGGTCAGAGAACCCAATGTCAGAGGAGAGGGAGGTCAGAGAACCCAATGACAGAGGAGAGGGAGGTCAGAGAACCCAATGACAGAGGAGAGGGAGGGCAGAGAACCCAATGACAGAGGAGAGGGAGGGCAGAGAACCCAATGACAGAGGAGAAGGAGGTCAGAGAACCCAATGACAGAGGAGAGGGAGGTCAGAGAACCCAATGATAGAGGAGAGGGAGGTCAGAGAACCCAATGATAGAGGAGAGGGAGGTCAGAGAACCCAATGACAGAGGAGAGGGAGGGCAGAGAACCCAATGACAGAGGAGAGGGAGGTCAGAGAACCCAATGACAGAGGAGAGGGAGGTCAGAGAACCCAATGATAAAGGAGAGGGAGGTCAGAGAACCCAATGACAGAGGAGAGGGAGGGCAGACAACCCAATGACAGAGGAGAGGGAGGTCAGAGAACCCAATGACAGAGGAGAGGGAGGTCAGAGAACCCAATGACAGAGGAGAGGGAGGGCAGAGAACCCAATGACAGAGGAGAGGGAGGTCAGAGAACCCAATGACAGAGGAGAGGGAGGGCAGAGAACCCAATGACAGAGGAGAGGGAGGTCAGAGAACCCAATGACAGAGGAGAGGGAAGGCAGAGAACCCAATGACAGAGGAGAGGGAGGGCAGAGAACACAATGACAGAGGAGAGGGAGGTCAGAGAACCCAATGCTGGAGGTGTTTTTCAAGACATATTCACAACATCAGGACCATCTGCTCTCTCCATGACAGTTACAAGTCAATCACCAGTCAGCAGATATCAATCCAATTGATCATGAGGGATGAGATGGAACGAGCTATTTGGAGTAGAGATCCACTACCAGCCAACTTGACACAACTGAGTGAAGCATTGGTGTTGACTTTGGCCAGCATCCCTGTGGAACGCTTTTGACACCTTGTAGAGTTCATGCCTCGACGAATTGAGGCTGTTTTGAGGGCAAATGAAGGTGTTCCTAATGTTTTGTACGCTCATTGTATATTTTTACCATAGCAACACAATTATCCCCTGAATAACATTCAAATATAAACAGTGTGAAAAATACCAATATGTCTTAAAAAAACACATTTTCAGAGAGTGAGAGCTGAGACCAGGTCCACTGGGTTCCTGCCTGTCTCTGTGGTGTACCTCCAGCCCTGTTCCAGTCAAGTGGCTTTACCTGGGACTGTCACTGTCAAATAAGGCCTCACTCACTCACCTGAACATTACTAGAAATCCCTCAACCCTTTTCTGTACAATGAGGCAATTTCTGGGTGATAGACTAGAATAGAGGAGTGGGTTATCTCCTTTGAATCAAGAGAAACATCACATGCAAATGTTCTGTATAGCCTCTCTAACTGTTTCCTTCTCTAGTTCTGTCCAACCCCTTATCCAGTGGGATGAATGTCACGCTACAGTTTTGTTTTAATTTGAGATGAATAACAAATTCAAGCAAATGAGGATCAGTGTAAGGTTTAAATAGGGATAACATGGGATGACAGACACACAGTAGGAGAGACAGAGAGATAGAAAGGGGAGAGAGTAATATAGCGAGAGAGAGAGAGAGAGTCAGAGAGACATAGAGAGACAGAGAGAGAGAGAGAGTCAGAGAGACAGAGAGATAGAAAGGGGAAAGAGTAATATAGTGAGAGAGAGAGAGAGAGTCAGAGAGACATAGAGAGACAGAGAGAGAGAGAGAGTCAGAGAGACAGAGAGATAGAAAGGGGAAAGAGTAATATAGTGAGAGAGAGAGAGAGAGTCAGAGAGACATAGAGAGACAGAGAGAGAGAGAGTCAGAGAGACATAGAGAGACAGAGAGAGAGAGAGTCAGAGAGACATAGAGAGACAGAGACAGAGCGAGAGTAAGAGATTTCTTCAAACAACAGGTGAGGCCATTTTGGGTTGTGGAATCATGTTGTAATTCTAACATATTTTATTGTAGATAAATGTTTATATTATTTATAAGATACTGTTTTTATTACCAGTTTTGAAGGTTCCAGCGTAGAATAATCAACCATGTGTTCTAACCCTTGTTGGCTCTCTGGAGACGTTATGTTGAGGTTTTTCACCACTACCCACTTCCAATACTTTAGAAACCTAACCTAACAATCACTGATTGTTCCTGTCTCTGAACAGGTGATAACCCTCTATGTGGGGAGCATTATCTTCACCTGTCCTGTCACATCATATCAGTAAAGAAGGAGAAAGACAGTTTGCATTGGTAAAGTGTTGCAACCTTGAAGTGCATTCATTTTAATCATATATCCTTTGAATTTCACAGTGATGGAAACGTTGTTGTATCTCACCCTGCTAATCTCAGGTCAGTTTACTGTGTGTGTGTCCCAGCTAATCGGCTCCATATTATCCCCAAGACATTGGCCCAGTGTGTCCCAGTGTTGGCAGCTCATATCTGGTGAGGACAGACTTCACTGTTCCTGAAATAAGCCCACTCTTTGGATCTGCTGTCCGTATTGGGCCCATTTGGACCCCAAAATGATGTTGATGACCACCTGATGGCAATTTATCAGTTATATCTCTTATGTATAGGTATTTATGTATAAACCATTTATTTAGTACAAGTTAAATCAAATATTGCTAAAGTAATGAATAAATTGTAATATTAGTGACCCCTAATTTCTGTTAGGTGTTTTCACATATGTTGGGGTGGCAGGTAGCCTAGTGGGAATACCCACCCAGGGGATGTGCAGTCATGTATGCTGGGTGTGTGTGTGATCATGGCTGCAGGTGCGTGTGTGTGTTTATGGTTGGTGTGTTGGTGTGTGTGTGTTTGCACACGAAGGTGTACTGTATTGTATCTTAACAGATCCATAGATAGTGTGGTTGGGGATGAGAAGTTGCTTGAGAAAATATCCCTCGTTAATCATTATTCTGTTCACAGGGTTCTACACACCTTCCTCATGTCTTCATCAGTATCACCTCATTAGCAACAATATGACCTGGACTGATGCCCAGAGTTACTGTAGAGCACATTACACTGATCTGGCTACACTAGATGACATGGAGGACCAGAACAGGCTGAATACCAGTGTCAGTGGAAATCATTCCTGGTTCTGGATCGGACTGAAGATGGGAGACTCCATGAAGTGGCACTGGTCTCTGTCAGACAGACGTTTCTACAGAGAGGGGGAGACTGAGTTCAGAAACTGGGACACTGGGACGCCCCAACATGGTAACTGTGCTTTAATGAGTACAGCTGGTCTGTGGCACAACACCTCCTGTGATGACCAGCATCACTTCATCTGTTATGATGGTGAGTGTTTACATACTAATGATGAAGCCTGTTATAAGTGCTGGAGATGCCATTGAGTTGAAACATAGACTCATGATAACTTTAAGTTGTTAATCAGTTATTGATCTGTTATCAAATCAATGACAACATGTACTATAGATGATCAGTAGATGATATTTCACTGGATATTCGTATTGATTATTACATTTGACTTTTGCAGGAAAACAAGACACCAACATAACATACGTCTTAATTCAGGAGAACAAGACCTGGATAGATGCTCAGAGTTACTGCAGACAGAATCACACAGACCTGGTCAGTGTGAGGAACCAGACTGAGAACACAGAGATAAAGAAGAATATATCACTGAGGGGACTTCCTGTGTGGATCGGTCTGTTTCAAGACTCCTGGAGATGGTCAGACCAGAGTGACTCCTCATTCAGAAACTGGTGGCCAGGATATCCTACAAAAGATCAGAGATACAACTGCACTGTGGTGTCTTATGATCTTTATTTTCATGAATATTTTTTTTATTATGATGATAATTATTCTTATCTTAAATGGAGAAATCTGCCCTGTGACGTCCGCAATCCTTTCATCTGCTATGGTAAATTACCATATTCTCCTCCAGATACTATGAGGACAGGAGAACTCTAACGTTGCCCCATGATTCACTTCTGTCATTGTTGGATTGTATTCTCTTGTAGGCCCAGCTGTGGAGACGTCTGAGAAACCCCAACTGAAGAGACAGGTAGTGAGAATGAAAGTGACCCCAAAGGATCAAAATCTGAACCTCAGTGATCCTGCTGTTCAGGACGCCATCTTACAACAGGTGAGTTTCACCCTGATCATGATGAACCAACTCAGTAATGATACAAATTGTAGAGACCTCTTCTCTGTTCTGGGTCCTAGTCTGTTGTGGATGAACTCCTCTCTGGTCTGGGTCCTAGTCTGTTGTGGATGACCTCCTCTCTGGTCTGGGTCCTAGTCTGTTGTGGATGACCTCCTCTCTGGTCTGGGTCCTAGTCTGTTGTGGATGACCTCTTGTCTGGTCTGGGTCCTAGTCTGTTGTGGATGACCTCTTGTCTGGTCTGGGTCCTAGTCTGTTGTGGATGGCCTCCTCTCTGGTCTGGGTCCTAGTCTGTTGTGGATGACCTCCTCTCTGGTCTGGGTCCTAGTCTGTTGTGGATGACCTCCTCTCTGGTCTGGGTCCTAGTCTGTTGTGGATGACCTTCTCTCTGGTCTGGGATCTAGTCTGTTGTGGATTACCTCCTCTCTGGTCTGGGTCCTTGTCTGTTGTGGATGACCTCCTCTCTGGTCTGGGTCCTAGTCTGTTGTGGATGACCTCCTCTCTGGTCTGGGTCCTAGTCTGTTGTGGATGACCTCCTCTCTGGTCTGGGTCCTAGTCTGTTGTGGATGACCTCCTCTCTGGTCTGGGTCCTAGTCTGTTGTGGATGACCTCTTGTCTGGTCTGGGTCCTAGTCTGTTGTGGATGACCTCTTGTCTGGTCTTGGTCCTAGTCTGTTGTGGATGACCTCCTCTCATCTGGGTCCTAGTTTGTTGTGAATGACCTCCTCTCTGGTCTGCGTCCTAGTCTGTTGTGGATGACCTCCTCTCTGGTCTGGGTCCTTGTCTGTTGTGGATGACCTCCTCTCTGGTCTGGGATCTAGTCTGTTGTGGATGACCTCCTCTCTGGTCTGGGTCCTAGTCTGTTGTGGATGACCTCTTGTCTAGTCTGGGTCCTAGTCTGTTGTGGATGTCCTCCTCTCTGGTCTGAGTCCTAGTCTGTTGTGGATGACCTACTCTCTGGTCTGGGTCCTAGTCTGTTGGGGATGACCTTCTCTCTGGTCTGGGTCCTAGTCTGTTGGGGATGACCTCCTCTCTGGTCTGGGTCCTTGTCTGTTTGTGGATGACCTTCTATCCTGGCCGTGACCCCACTCTCCAAGGGTGTCTCAGAGACATTGGGATATCCAAAAACACATGACTAATACAGAGTGAAATATTAAAATCAAATCAAATCTTATTTTTCACAAACACATGGTTAGCAGATGCTATTGGTTACGTACACATGGTTAGCAGTTATTGCAAGTGTGTGAAATGCTTGTGCTTCTAGTTCCGACAGTGCAACAATATCTAACAACTAATCTAACAATTCCACAACAACTACCTAATACACACAAATCTAATTAAAGGGATGGAATAAGAATATGTACATATAAATATATGGATGGGCCATGACCGACCGGTATAGACGAGATGCAATAGATGGTATAAAAGTGTGGGTCTCTGTGTGTCTTTGTGTTTCTCCAGATAAGGATCAAGCTGAAGGAGCAGGGGTTACCTGCAGACATCAAAGTGACATGGAAAAAGCAGCCTGATGGGAAGGTCTTCCACAAGGAGGAAGAGGGGTCTCCCAAGAAAGAAGAGGAGGAGAAGATGAAGAGGATGATTACAAAGAGAGAACTCTAATTATGTCAAATGTTCTCCTTACATTTCTCTTTTTATTTACATTAATAATCTGTACTGGGATGTATTTTCTCAACCTAATTAAATGTGTTTTATTAAGTAAATTGTTTAATTATAAACATGAATATTGTTTTATCATGACATGTTTTTCTCTATAATTTTCTTGACTTGGTTGTTTTATTACAGGGTGTGTTCTCAAGATAGACTTTTCACACATCATGTCTGTAAATGAGTTATCTGTAGTTATGTTGATATACAGTGCTGTGAAAAAGTATATCCTCTGTCTTATGTTCAAAAGCTTTCATTGTGTTTTCATTGTGTTTAAAGTCAGGCAGTGTGTGACTATAGGAATCCTGTTCAGGGGATCCTGTTTCTTGACTTTAATTTAGCAACAGTTTATTTATTCCCCATTTGAAGTTTCCATTGTAGAATAATCAACCATGTGTTCTAACCCTTGTTGGCTCTCTGGAGACGTTATGTTGAGGGTTTTCACCAATACCTATTTCCAGTACTTTAGAAACCTAACCTAACAATCACTGATTGTTCCTGTCTCTGAACAGGTGATAACTCTCTATGTGGGGAGCATTATCTTCACCTGTCCTGTCACATCATATCAGTAAAGGAGAAATACAGTTTGCATTGGTAAAGTGATGCAACCTTGAAATGCATTCATTTTAATCATATATCCGTTACATTTCACTTCGATGGAAACGTTGTTGTATCTCACCCTGCTAATCTCAGGTCAGTTTACTGTGTGTGTGTCCCAGCTAATCAGCTCCATATTATCCCCAGACATTGGCCCAGTGTTACCCAGTGTTGGCAGCTCATATCTGGTGAGGACAGCCTTCACTGTTCCTGAAATAAGCCCACTCTTTGGATCTGCTGTCCGTATTGGGCCCATTTGGACCCCAAAATGATGTTGATGACCACCTTATGGCAATTTATCAGTTATATCTCTTATGTATAGGTATTTATTTATACACTGCTCAAAAAAATAAAGGGAACACTTAAACAACACAATGTAACTCCAAGTCAATCACACTTCTGTGAAATCAAACTGTCCACTTAGGAAGCAACACTGATAGACAATAAATTTCACATGCTGTTGTACAAATGGAATAGACAACAGGTGGAAATTATAGGCAATTAGCAAGACACCCCCAATAAAGGAGTGGTTCTGCAGGTGGTGACCACAGACCATTTCTCAGTTCCTATGCTTCCTGGCTGATGTTTTGGTCACTTTTGAATGCTGGCGGTGGTTTCACTCTAGTGGTAGCATGAGACGGAGTCTACAACCCACACACGTGGCTCAGGTAGTGCAGCTCATCCAGGATGGCACATCAATGCGAGCTGTGGCAAGAAGGTTTGCTGTGTCTGTCAGCGTAGTGTCCAGAGCATGGAGGCGCTACCAGGAGACCGGCCAGTACATCAGGAGACGTGGAGGAGGCCGTAGGAGGGTAACAACCCAGCAGCAGGACCGCTACCTCCGCCTTTGTGCAAGGAGGAGCAGGAGGAGCACTGCCAGAGCCCTGCAAAATGACCTCCAGCAGGCCACAAATGTGCATGTGTCTGCTCAAACGGTAAGAAACAGACTCCATGAGGGTGGTATGAGGGCCCGACGTCCACAGGTGGGGGTTGTGCTTACAGCCCAACACTGTGCAGGACGTTTGGCATTTGCCAGAGAACACGAAGATTGGCAAATTCGCCACTGGCGCCCTGTGCTCCTCACAGATGAAAGCAGGTTCACACTGAGCACATGTGACAGACGTGACAGAGTCTGGAGACGCCGTGGAGAATGTTCTGCTGCCTGCAACATCCTCCAGCATGACCGATTTGGCGGTGGGTCAGTCATGGTGTGGGGTGGCATTTCTTTGGGGGGCCGCACAGCCCTCCATGTGCTCGCCAGAGGTAGCCTGACTGCCATTAGGTACCGAGATGAGATCCTCAGACCCCTTGTGAGACCATATGCTGGTGCGGTTGACCCTGGGTTCCTCCTAATGCAAGACAATGCTAGACCTCATGTGGCTGGAGTGTGTCAGCAGTTCCTGCAAGAGGAAGGCAATGATGCTATGGATTGGCCCGCCCGTTCCCCAGACCTGAATCCAATTGAGCACATCTGGGACATCATGTCTCGCTCCATCCACCAACGCCACGTTGCACCACAGACTGTCCAGGAGTTGGCGGATGCTTTAGTCCTGGTCTGGGAGGAGATCCTCAGGAGACCATCCGCCACCTCATCTGGAGCATGCCCAGGCGTTGTAGGGCGGTCATACAGGCACGTGGAGGCCACACACACTACTGAGCCTCATTTTGACTTGTTTTAAGGACATTACATCAAAGTTGGATCAGCCTGTAGTGTGGTTTTCCACTTTAATTTTGAGTGTGACTCCAAATCCAGACCTCCATGGGTTGATAAATTTGATTTCCATTGATAATTTTTGTGTGATTTTGTTGTCAGCACATTCAACTATGTAAAGAAAAAAGTATTTAATAAGAATATTTCATTCATTCAGATCTAGGATGTGTTATTTTAGTGTTCCCTTTATTTTTTTGAGCAGTGTATATCATTTATTTAGTACAAGTTAAATCAAATATTGCTAAATTAATGAATAAATTGTAATATTTATGAGCCTTAATTTCTGTTAGGTGTTTTCACATATTTTGGGGTGGCAGGTAGCCTAATGGTTAGAACATTGGGCCAGTAGCCAAAAGGTTGGTGGATTGAATCCCCGAGCTGAGAAGGTCATAATCTGTCGTTCTGCCCCTGAACAAGGTAGTTAACTTCCTGGTTCTAGGCCATCTTTGTAAATCAGAAATTGTTCTTAACTGGCTTGCCATGTTAAATAAAGATAAAACAAATATTGTCCTGTTTAAAATAACTGATCTCAGTCCTGTTTAAAGTGAACTGTGGTAAAAAAGAGAGCAACATAACTCTGTTCTCTTTGTATTCACTCTGTCTCTGGATTTGAATGAGGACTCAACTCTTTGCTAGTTCACTTCACCTATTTTGTGGACAGAGTCCTCTTTGCTTCACATTTCTATGTTTAGAAATGAATCAAGATCTTTTTCCAACATTCACTCAATGCACCCTGGGATTTTACAAAGACATTCAATCAGAATGTGTTATCGGACAGCTAGATAAACATACTTACATTTTGGAAGAGAATAGATATAGACATAATAATTGTAATCAGAAGATACTATTAACATGTACTGTACATTTTATTGCTAATAGAATAAATAGCAATAGAATAACTGCAGAATAAATAATGGTTTAATAAAAAACTGTACACCCAAGGTAGCGTACTGTCACTTTAACCTGTCTCACTCCCCCGTTCCGCTAGCGGAACTCCTCCCACATTCCACTGAAAAGGCAGAGCGCGAAATTCAAAAAAATGTTTTTTAGAAATATTTAACTTTCACACATTAACAAGTCCAATACAGCATATGAAAGGTACACATCTTGTGAATCAAGCCAACATATCCGATTTTTTAAATGTTTTACAGGGAAGACAAAATATGTAAATCTATTAGCTAACCACGTTAGCAAAAGACACCACTTTCTAACACCATCAGTTTTTTACTCCATCACCAGCTATCACTAATTCGACCAAATAAAGATATATATAGCCACTAACCAAGAAACAACTTCATAAGATGACAGTCTGATAACATATTTATTGTATAGCATATGTTTTTTTTGAAAAATGTGCATATTTATGGTATAAATCATAAATTACATTTCAGCTACAATCAGAAATTGCACCGAAAGCAGCCATAACATTTACAGACACCAACGTCAAATACCTAATTACTCCTCATAAAACATTTCTGAGAAATACATACTGTGCAGCAATTGAAAAACAGGATTCTTGTGATTCCAGACAATATTTCCGATTTATTAAATGTTTTACAGCGAAAACAAAATGTAGCGCTATATTAGCATAGCCACGCCAGCAAGACACACTTGGGCGCGCACGACCAGTTGACATGCACGACAGATATATGAAATAACATTATAAATTGGGTCTTACTTTTGCTGATCTTTCATCAGAATGTTGATCAATGTGTCCTTTGTCCAGATGAGTCGTTGTTTGGATTCATAATGGCAACTTTCCACCTTAATTTAGCATGGGTACTGGTCCACTGGCACGGATCTGTCCAACATAAATAAATTCAGAGAACGGAACACGGAAAAACTCCCGAAAAAATTCAAATAATCTGATTAAACTATATTGAAAAAACATACATTACGATGATATGGTCGCATTTATCAAATCAAATCCGAGCCGGAGATAGTTGACATCCGAAACGGCAGCAAAACAAAACACAATCTCTCTTCAAAGTCGCGCACTTCAGACTTCCGGAAATGGACGGTCACGTCAAAGAAATAGGTCTTATTTCACGTCAGAACAAGATAAACACAAAATTTCTCCTCTGACGTCCTCTTGACACCCAGAGGAAGACGTATGAGGTGTGTTTCGGGTCATAGGTGGCATGACCATGTATAGGCAGAGCGTTGAAGCGAGCATAGACATCTTGCATTCTACTTCCTGGTCAGGGAAAGTGCTGCCAAATGACCTCTGTTCCACTCAGAGAAAAAATTCAAACGTTTTTAGAAACTAGAGGTTGTTTTCTATCCAATGGTACTAAAAATATGCATATTGTACTAGCAAGAATTGAGTACGAGGCCTTTTAAAAATCATACGATTTTCACCAAAAGTGAAAATAGTACCCCTGGTCCCCAACAGGTTTAAGAGCTTGAATTGATGCTGTACCCTATTCTCACCTGATCTACCTGATATGATGATGACAGGAGAACTCTAAAGTTGCCCAATGATTCATTACTGTCATTGTGGGATTGCATTCTCTTGTAGGCCCAGCCGTGGAGACCCCTGAGAAACCCCAACTGAAGAGCCGGTGAGAGTGAAAATGACCCCAAAGGATCATAAATCTGAACCTCAGTGATCCTGCAGACTTCTTCTCTGGTCTGGGTCCTAGTCTGTTGTGAATGATCTCCTCTCTGGTCTGGGTCCTAGTCTGTTGTAGATGACCTCCTAGTCTGTTGTGGATGACCTCCTCTCTGGTCTGGGTCCAAGTCTGTTGTAGATGACCTCCTAGTCTGTTGTGGATGACCTCCTCTCTGGTCTGGTCCTAGTCTGTTGTTGATGACCTCTTCTCTGACCTTGGTCCAAGTCTGTTGTGGATGACCTCTTCTCTGACCTTGGTCCTTGTCTGTTGTGGATGACCACCTAGTCTGTTGTGGATGACCTCCTCTCTGATCTGGGTCCTAGTCTGTTGTGGATGACCTCCTTGCTGATCTGGGTCCTAGTCTGTTGTGGATGACCTCCTCACTGATCTGGGTCCTAGTCTGTTGTGGATGACCTTCTCTCATGGCCATTACCCCACTCTCCGAGGGTTCTCAGGGAGAGTAGGTGTGGGTGTCCAATTCACACATGTGTATTAAAACACACTTTTACATATGTGAAATAGGTCAAATATAAGCCTCATCTCCTCATAGAGTCAAATGATTGAATTGAAGAATGTCTCAGTATAGCAGGAAGGAATGGTAGTTGTAGATCTTCAGAATGACTAATACAGAGTGAAATAATGTGGGGTTCTGTATGTTTGTTTCTCCAGATAAGGAACAAGCTGAAGGAGCAGGGGTTACCTGCAGACACCAACGTTATGTGGAAAAAGCAGAAAGATGGGAAAGTCTTCCACAAGGAGGAAGAGGGGTCTCCCAAGAAAGAAGAGGAGGAGATGAAGATGATGATGAAGAAGAGGAAGAAGAGGATGACGATAAAGAGAGAACTCATATTATGTTAAATGTTCTCCTTACATTTCTATTTTTATTTAGACCTGATGAGGACAGAGGGCGCTGTTTTCACTTTGGGGGAAAATCGTGCCCAATTTAAACGGCCTCGTACTCAATTCTTGCTCGTACAATATGCATATTATTATTACTATTGGATAGAAAACACTCTAGTTTCTAAAACCGTTTGAATTTTGTCTGTGGGTAAAACAGAACTCATTTGGCAGCACACTTTCTGACCAGGAAGTGGAAAGTCTGAAATCGATGTTCTGTTCAAGGACCTGCCTATAAATGGGCATGATACGTATGACTATACGTGCACGTCATACACCTTCCCCTAGATGTCAAGAGGAAGTGAGAGAAGAAATGAGTTGATTATCTCGGTCTGAGATTGAAAGAAACCTCTTGGAACGACGTGTCCTCCATTTTCTGTTTTCTGCAAGGCGCATGGAGGGACCTGTTATTGCCTTCTGAAAAACTGTCGTTATAGGCGAATACTATCTCCGGCTTTGATTTTATTTGATACATGTCACAATATCATCGTAAAGTATGTTTTTTCAATATAGTTTTATTAGATTATTGAAATTTTTTCGGGACGTTAGGCGTGTTGCTTTGTCTGCATATGTTCAGGAAGGATAGCTTCGCGTCACTTGGCCAGTGTGCTTGATAATTCAAGAGGGAAAAAGAACGTTCTAATACCAAACAAAGACGGTTCTGGACAAAGGACCCCTTGTACAACATTCTGATGGAAGACCACCAAAAGTAGGAACCATTTTGTGATGCTATTACATATATCTGTCGAACTGTGTACTAGTAGCTTTGCGCTCAGGTTTTGAGCATTCCCTTACCATAACTAAGTCTTATGTCGTAATGAAGATATTTTTAGAATTCTAACACTGCGATTGCATTAAGAACTAATGGATCTATCGTTTCCTATACAACATGTATTTTTTTGTAATGTTTATGAATAGCTATTTGGTCAGAATAGGTGAGAGTCTAATAGAAATATCCGCACATTCTGGGAAAAAGATGCTACGTTTGTATAACCACTGATTTCAGCTCAAAATATGCACATTTTCGAACAAAACATAAGTGTATGTATAACCTGATGTTATAGGACTGTCATCTGAGGAAGGTTTATGAAGGTTAGTGAAATGTAATATCTTTTGCTGGTTTATTCGCTAACGCTAACGTGTCTATTGCTATCGCTAACGTGCCTTGATGAATGAATGCAGTAGTGTGGTAGGCTATTGTAGTAAGCTAATATAATGCTATATTGTGTTTTCGCTGTAAAACAATAAAAAAAAACGGAAATATTGGCTGGATTCACAAGATGTTTGTCTTTAATTTGCTGTACACCATCAATTTTTCAGAAATGTTTTATGATGAGTTTTTAGGTAATTCACGTTGGTCTCTATAATTACTCTGGCTGCTTCGGTGCTATTTTTGACGGTAGCTGTGATGGTAGCTGCAATGTAAAACTGTTTTATACCTCAAATATGCAAATTTTTTGAACAAAACATCGATTTATTGTGTAACATGTTATAGGACTGTCATCTGATGAAGTTGTTTCTAGGTTAGTTTGGTTGGATCTTGGTTAGTTATGTTGGTTTTGTGCATGCTACCTGTGCTGTGAAAAATGTCTGTCTTTTTTTGTATTTGGTGGTGAGCTAACATAAATATACGTGGTGTTTTCGCTGTAAAACATTTTAAAAATTGGACATGTTCGCTGGATTCACAAGATGTGTATCTTTCATTTGCTGTATTGGACTTGTTAATGTGTGAAAGTTAAATATTTCTAAAAAATATTTTTTGAATTTCGCGCTCTGGCTTTTCAGTGGAATGTGGGAGGAGTTCCGCTAGCGTAATCCCAGAGTCAGACAGGTTAAAAATCTGTACTGGTCTAGATTGTCTCTGTTTAACTGAAACAGGTCTTTATCTGAGATACTTTCAATCGTTTTTTCATGTATTATTATTGTTTTTTCAAACTTTAATATTATTTTTTAAAGTATTTATTAATATTGGTTTATCATATATTATTTTGTTTTATCATATATTAATATTATTTTCTCAGTATAAATTAATATTGTTTTATCATATATTAATATTATTTTTTACAGTATATATTAATATTGTTTTATCATATATTAATATTGTTTTATCATATATTAATATTGTTTTATCATATATTAATATTGTTTTATCATATATTAACTGTTTTGTCATATATTAATATTGCTTTATAATATATTAATATTATTTTTACAGTATTTATTAATATTGTTTTATCATATATTAATATTGTTTTATCATATATTAATATTGTTTTATCATATATTAACTGTTTTGTCATATATTAATATTGCTTTATAATATATTAATATTATTTTTACAGTATTTATTAATATTGTTTTATCATATATTAATATTCTTTTTTACAGTATATATTAATACTGTTTTATCATATATTAATAAACTTTTTTACAGTATACATGAATATTGTTTAATCATATATTTAAAATTCATTATTACAGTATATATGAATTTTGTTTTATCATATATTAATATTGTTTTATCATATATTAATATTCTTTATTACAGTATATATTAATATTTTTTTAATCATATATTAATATTTTTTATTACAAAATACATTAATATTGTTTTATCATATATTAATGATATTGTATCATATATTAATATTGTTTTATCATATATTCAAATTCTTATTTACAGTATATATTAATATTGTTTTATCATATATTAATATTCTTATTTACAGTATACATTAATATTGTTTTATCATATTTAAATATTGTTTTATCATGTATTAATATTGTGTTATCGGCCTCCCGAGTTGCGCAGTGAACTAAGGCACTGCATCTCAGTGGTAGAGGCGTCACTACAGACACCCTGGTTTGAGTCCAGGCTGTATCAGAATCGGCTGTGATTGGGAGTCACATAGGGCGGCGCACAATTGGCCCAGGTTCGTCACGGTTTGGCCGGTGTAGTTCAACATTGTAAATAAGAATTTGTTCTTAACTGACTTACCTAGTTAAATAAAGGTTAGATAAAATGAATATTGTTTTATCATATATGAATATTATTTTAACATATACAATATTATTTTATCATACATAATATATGTTTATTATAGGATGTAATCATATAGTACATATCTTTAAAATGGTGATTTTTTTAATATCTTTTGTTTGTTTATATATTAGAACACAGTTTTTCTTCAACTGTAGACTTGATGGCACATTTGGAATGTTAACGACATGAATTCAGGTATTTGCAAAACACGCCTCCAAATATTCAAATTAGCCGTTCCTCTACATTATGAAGCAGCTGGGCTTGGTGTGGGGTAACCTGTGTTGTGCTTTGTGTGGGCTAACCCATGACCACCTTGCCCACCAAATACCCAGATGAGGCCAATCGGGTCATGTTTGCTGAGTAGGCTCAAATCAAATACATTTTTATTTTTCACATACACGTGTTTCTCTCTGGTGAGAGAGAGGTTTCTGTTCTTCCTTAATAAATGATTCCGTTTCTGTAAATGGCATGGGATCAGGAATAGAGTTTTCATTTTTCATCCCAAACCAGATGGGCTCAGGCCGGGCAGGGCCTGAATTTCTGAGTATTGAATGGGGCCGGATTTGATCTTGAACAAGGAACAACAGGGCAATGCTACAGTATGCGTGTCACTAGAGCCACATGTTAGCATACAGTAGCTTAGCATACGCAAATCACAAACAAAGTAGCCTTCTACCACCTTCCATGTTATGTCACAACCACAGTACACTGCCACCTTCTGTAGACATCATCTGTGTAGGTGCAAGGAGTCACTAGGCTCTCTGGTGAGAGAGAGGTGTCCGTTCTCACCTTAAATTATTAATTTTCTGTAAATGGCATGGAATCATGAATAAATGCCACCTTCCCGGTTGCCCATGGTAAAATAAAGCACATTGGACTGAAAAACAAAATTGACACGAATAAGACTTTTAAGGAGGATTTAGGGGATGTCGTGGACGTTTAATGTATTAGCACACAAATGATTGTCTTGTTAGTTTTGGTTGATTTCCAACATTGTGGCTCACTGTCTGGCTTGGAACTGTGTGGAAAAAGCCTTTCCCTCTCCTTAGAAAAACATCATAGACACTCACATGCACACGCACACACACACACACACAAAGGAAGGCTGACAGGCTTCTACTTGTGTGATGGTGGCTAACACATCTGATTGGCTGTCTGATTGGTATTATGTCTGTTCCTGTTTTTATGTTCCTTCGGTGCATGTAATTTCCTGCTCTCCAGTCAAACCACAAAGCAACTCTAAAAGCACTAAGGAATCCCCTTCAATTCCAATAGTGACATCATTTAGGTGATTTAGGGCCCTAAGCATTGACCCCATGAGACCCTGCTCATCTCACTCCTACCTGCCTCACAACCTTCCCATGTTCAGCAACAGATGTGTAAAAACCACAAACAAAGGGATGGAGAATTTGATACGATGCTATTAATATAGCTTTTATACTCATTCTTTACAAAGTAGTAGGTTTTATCAAAAGGAATTGAACATAGAAAGTAGAACTCTCTCTCTGTCTTTCTATCCATATGCTGTATTGTCCTTCAAACTTTATGCAAACTATTTTGACCTCAATGGAAGAGATCATGGTAATAGAAACCTGACAGGACCTATTTAACATCACGGACAGCGATGCTCACCACTAAAGGGACTGTTTGCCTAACAACAACAACAGACAGAGTTCAGGCTATTTGTTATGCTTAGCAAAAGAGACACACGGACACACACACACACAGTTATGTATTGCTATCCTTGTGGGGACCAAATAATTGATTCCCGTCAAAAATCCTATTCTCCCCAAACCCTAAATCTAACCCTACATTTTAACAGTTACCCTAAACCTAATAGTAACCTCAAACTGAATCCTAAACCCATAACCCTAAAACTATACCTAACCCTAACTCCTAACCCTAACTATTAAACCTAACCCTAACTATTAACCCTAACTCCTAACCCTAACTATTAACCCTAAACCTAATCCCTAACCCTAACCATAATTGTAACCCTAGCTGGTCAGGCGTGCCGGGTTAGGATATTTACCGCCGGGTTATGTTATTTACCGCCGGGTTATAATATTTACCGCCGGGTTATGTTATTTACCGCCGGGTTATGTTATTTACCGCCGGGTTATGTTATTTACCGCCGGGTTATGTTATTTACCGCCGGGCTATGCTATTTACCGCCGGGTTATGTTATTTACCGCTGGGCTATGCTATTTACCGCCGGGTTATGTTATTTACCGCTGGGCTATGCTATTTACCGCCGGGTTATGTTATTTACCGCCGGGTTATGTTATTTACCGCTGGGTTATGCTATTTACCGCCGGGTTATGTTATTTACCGCCAGGTTATGCTATTTACTGCCGGGTTATGCTATTTACCGCTGGGTTTTGCTATTTACTGCCGGGTTATGCTATTTACTGCCGGGTTATGCTATTTACCGCTGGGTTTTGCTATTTACTGCAATGTAGGGGGGAGCAGTGCTGGTCAGGGAGTTGAGACCAGTGAGAGCTGAGACCAGTGAGAGCTGAGACCAGTGAGAGCTGAGACCAGTGAGAGCTGAGACCAGTGAGAGCTGAGACCAGTGAGAGCTGAGACCAGGGCCTCTGGGTTCCTGCCTGTCTCTGTGGTGTACCTCCAGTCCTGATCCAGTATAGTTGCTTTACCTGGGAGTGTCACTGTCAAATAAGGCCTCACTCACTCACCTGAACATTACTAGAAACCACTCAACCCTTTTCTGTACAATGAGGCAATTTCTGGGTAATAGACTAGACTAGAGGAGTGGGTTATCTCCTTTGAATCAAGAGAAACATCACATGCAAATGTTCTGTATAGCCTCTCTAACTGTTTCCTTCTCTAGTTCTGTCCAACCCCTTATCCAGTGGGATGAATGTCACGTCAGAGTTTTGTTTGTTTTGAGATGAATAACAAATTCAAGCAAATGAGGAACAGTGTAAGGTTTAAATAGGGATAAACATGGGATGACAGACACACAGTAGGAGAGACAGAGAGACAGATAGGGGAGAGAGTAATATAGCGAGAGAGAGAGAGATAGAGAGACAGAGAGAGAGACATAGAGAGACAGAGACAGAGCGAGAGTAAGAGAGATTTCTTCAAACAACAGGTGAGGACATTTTGGGTTGTGGAATCATGTTGTAATTCTAACATATTTTATTGCAGAGAAATGTTTATATTATTTATTATATACTTTATTTATTCCCCATTTGAAGGTTCCATTGTAGAATAATCAACCATGTGTTCTAACCCTTGTTGGCTCTCTGGAGACGTTATGTTGAGGGTTTTCACCACTACCCACTTCCAATACTTTAGAAACCTAACCTAACAATCACTGATTGTTCCTGTCTCTGAACAGGTGATAACCCTCTATGTGAGGAGCATTATCTTCACCTGTCCTGTCACATCATATCAGTAAAGAAGGAGAAAGACAGTTTGCATTGGTAAAGTGTTGCAACCTTGAAGTGCATTCATTTTAATCATATATCCTTTGAATTTCACAGTGATGGAAACGTTGTTGTATCTCACCCTGCTAATCTCAGGTCAGTTTACTGTGTGTGTGTCCCAACAAACATGCCCACATTGGGCCGATGCGTTCTTGCTAATCGGCTCCATATTACCCCCAAGACATTGGCCCAGCGTGGCCCAGTGTGTCCCAGTGTTGTCAGCTCATATCTGGTGAGGACAGCCTTCACTGTTCCTGAATAATCGAATCAAATCAAAGTTCATTTGTCACGTGCGCCGAATACAACATGTTTAGACATTAAAGTGAAATGCTTACAGGCTCTAACCAACAGTGCAAAAAAGTTATTAGGTGAAAAATAGGTAAATAAAGAAATAAAATCAACAGTAGAAAGACAGTGAAAAATAATAGAGGCGAGGCTACATACAGACATCGGTTAGTCGGGCTGATTGAGGTAGTATGTACATGTAGATATGGTTAAAGTTATTATGCATATATGATAAACAGAGAGTACCAGCAGCGTAAAAGAGGGGTTGGGGGGCACAATGCAAATAGTCCGCGTAGCCTTTTGATTACTTGTTCAAGAGTCTTATGGCTTGGGGGTAAAAACTGTTGAGAAGCCTTTTTGTCCTAGACTTGGCACTCCGGTACCTCTTGCCATGCGATGGTAGAGAGAACATTCTATGACTAGGGGTGGCTGGGGTCTTTAACAACTTTTGGCCTGGATGGCAGGCAGCTTAGCCCCAGTGATGTACTGGGCCATACGCACTACCTTCTGTAGTGCCGTGCGGTCGGAGGCCGAGCAATTGCCGTACCAGGCCGTGATGCAACCAGTCAGGATGCTCTCGATGTTGCAGCTGTCGAACCTTTTGAGGATCTGAGGGCCCATGCCAAATCTTTTTAGTTTCCTGAGGCGGAATAGGCTTTGTCGTGCCCTCTTCAGGACTGTCTTGGTGTGTTTGGACCATTCTAGTTTGTTGGTGATGTGGACACCAAGGAACTTGAAGCTCTCAACCTGCTCCACTACAGCCCCGACAATGAGAATGGGGGCGTGCTCGGTCCTCCTTTTCCTGTAGTCCACAATCATCTCCTTAGTCTTGGTTACGTTGAGGGATAGGTTGTTATTCTGGCACCACCCGACCAGGTCTCTGACCTCCTCCCTATAGGCTGTTTCGTCATTGTCGGTGATCTGGCCTACCACTGTCGTGTCATCAGCAAACTTAATTATGGTGTTGGAGTCGTGCCTGGCCATGCAGTTGTGCGTGAACAGAGAGTACAGGAGGGGACTGAGCACGCACCCCTGGGGGGCTCCAGTGATGAGGATCAGCGTGGCAGATGTGTTGCTAGCTACCCTCACCACCTGGGGGCGTCCCGTCAGGAAGTCCAGGATCCAGTTGAGGAGGGAGGTGTTTATTCCCAGGATCCTTAGCTTAGTGAGGAACTTTGAGGGTACTATTCTGTTGCTGTAGTCAATGAATAGCATTCTCACATAAGTGTTCCTTTTGTCCAGGTGGGAAAGGGCAGTGTGGAGTGCAATAGAGACCGCATCATCTGTGGATCTGTTTGGGCGGTATACAAATTGGAATGTGTCTAGGGTTTCTGGGATAATGGTGTTGATGTGAGCCATTACCAGCCTTTCAAAGCACTTCATGACTACGGACGTGAGTGCTACGGGTCTGTAGTCATTTAGGTAGCCTTCATGTTCATGGGCAAAGGGACTATGGTGGTCTGCTTGAAACATGTTGGTATTACAGACTCAATCAGGGACGTGTTGAAAATGTCAGTGAAGACACCTGCCAGTTGGTCAGCACATGGCCGGAGCACACATCCTGGTAATCTGTCTGGCACCACAGCCTTGTGAATGTTGACCTGTTTAAAGGTCTTACTCACGTCGGCTACGGATAGCGTGATTACACAGTCATCCGGAACAGCTGATGATCTCATGCATGCCTCATTGTTGCTTGCCTCAAAGCGAGCATAGAAGTGATATAGCTCATCTGGTAGGCTTTAATCACTGGGCAGCTTGCGGCTGTGCTTACCTTTGTAGTCTGTAATAGTTTGCCACATAAGACGAACGTCGGAGCCGGTGTAGTACGACTTGATCTTAGCCCTGTATTGATGCTTTGCCTGTTTGATGGTTCATTGCAGGGCATAGCAGGATTTCTTATAAGCTCCCGAGTTAGAGTCCCGCATCTTGAAAGCGGCAGCTCTACCCTTTAGCTCAGTGTGAATGTTGCCTGTAATCCATGGCTTCTGGTTGGGGTATGTACGTACAGTCACTGTGGGGACGACGTCCCCGATGCACTTATTGATAAAGCCAGTGACTGATGTGGTGTAATTCTCAATGCCATCGGAAGAATCCCGGAACATTTTCCAGTCTGTGGTAGCAAAACAGTCCTGTAGTTTAGCATTTGCTTCATCTGACCACTTTTTTATAGACCGAGTCACTGGTGCTTCCTGCTTTAATTTGTGCTTGTAAGCAGGAATCAGGAGTATAGAGTTGTGGTCGGATTTACCAAATGGAGGGCGAGGGCGAGCTTTGTACACGTCTCTGTGTGTGGAGTACAGGTGATCCAGAATTGTTTTCCCTCTGGTTTCACATTTAACATTTTGATAGAAATTAGGTAGAACTGATTTTAGTTTCCCTGCATGAAAGTCTCCGGCCAATAGGAGCGCCGCCTCTGGGTGAGTGGTTTCCTGTTTGCTTATTTCCTTATACAGCTGACTGAGTGCGATCTTAGTGCAAGCATCTGTCTGTGGTGGTAAACAGCCACTAAAAGTATAGCTGAAAACACTCTAGTCAAGTAGAGTGGTCTGCAATTTATCACAAGATACTCTACTTAAGGCAAGCAAAATCTAGACACTTCCTTAGATTTCGTGCACCAGCTGTTGTTTACAAATATGCACAGACCGCACACTCTCGTTTTACTGGATTGTGCTGCTCTATCTTGCTGGTGCAACGTATATCCCGCTAGCTGAATATCCATGTTGTCATTCAGCCACGATTCCGTAAAACATAGGATATTACAGTTTTGATGTCCCGTTGGTAGGATATTCGTGATCGTACCTCGTCTAATTTATTGTCCAATGATTGCACGTTGGCGATCAATATTGACGGTAACGTTAGCTTTACCACTTGCCTTCTGCGGATCCGTACGAGGCATCCAGCTGTGTCCTCTGTGCCTGCGTGCGTCTCTTCCTCTTGCAAATATCTGGGATGTTGGCCTTGTCGGGTGTTCGGAGAATGTCCTGTGCGTCCTGCTTGTTGAAGAAAACATCTTTGTCTAATCCGAGGTGAGTGATCGCTGTCCTGATATCCAGAAGGTCTTTTTTGCTGTAAGATACGGTTGCAGAAACATTATGTACAAAATAAGTTACAAATAACGTGAAAAAAGGTCCTGAGTATATTGACCACCTTATGGTAATTTATCAGTTGTTTCTCTTATGTACAGGTATTAATTTAATTGCTAAAGTAATGAACAAATTGTAACATGTATGAGCCCTAATTTCTGTAAAATGTTTTCACATATGGTCCTGTTTAAAGTAACTGATCTCCGTCCTGTTTAAAGTAACTGATCTCAGTCCTGTTTAAAATAACTGATCTCAGTCCTGTTTAAAGTAACTGATCTCAGTCCTGTTTAAAATAACTGATCTCAGTCCTGTTTAAAGTAACTGATCTCAGTCCTGTTTAAAATAACTGATCTCAGTCCTGTTTAAAGTAACTGATCTCAGTCCTGTTTAAAGTAACTGATCTCATTCCTGTTTAAATTAACTGATCTCAGTCCTGTTTAAAGTAACTGATCTCATTCCAGTTTAAAGTGAACTGTGGTAAAAAAGAGAGCAACATAACTCTGTTCTCTTTGTATTCACTCTGATTTGAATGAGGACTCAACTCTTTGCTAGTTCACTTCATCTATTTTGTGGACAGAGTCCTCTCTGCATTCACACTTCTATGTTTAGAAAGGAACCAATATCTTTTTCCAACATTTACTCAATGCACCCTGGGAGTTTGTAAAGTGCAGGACTAGCTATTGAATCAGAACGTGTTATCGGTCAGCTAGATAAACAGACTTACATTTTGGAAGATAATAGATATAGACGTAATAATTGTAATCAGAAGAGACTATTAACATGAATGTAGGTGTGTGTGTGTGTGTGTGTGTGTGTGTGTGTGTGTGTGTGTGTGTGTGTGTGTGTGTGTGTGTGTGTGTGTGTGTGTGTGTGTGTGTGTGTGTGTGTGTGTGTGTGTGTGTGTGTGTGTGTGTGTGTGTGTGTGTGTGTGTGTGTTTGCACACCAGGGTGTACTGTATGTTAACAGATCCATAGATAGTGTGGTTGGGTTTGAGAAGTTTCTGGAGAAAATTTACCTCATTAATCATTATGCTGTTCACAGGATTCTACACACCTTCCTCATGTCTTCATCAGTATCACCTCATTACCAACAATATGAACTGGACTGATGCCCAGAGTTACTGCAGAGAGAAATACACTGACCTGGCTACAGTAGATGACATGGAGGACCTGAACAGGCTGATTACCAGTGTCAGTAGTTATGGTCAAGAACACTGGCTAGGACTGAAGAAGGGAGATACCTTGAAGTGGAACTGGTCTCTGGCAGACAGACGTTTCTACAGAGAGGGGGAGACTGAGTTCAGAAACTGGGACACTGGGACACCCCAAAATGGTAACTGTGCTTTAATGAGTACAGCTGGTCTGTGGTACAACACCTCCTGTGATGACCAGCATCACTTCATCTGTTATGATGGTGAGTGTTTACATACTAATGATGAAGCCTTGTATAAGTGCTGGAGCTGCCATTGAGTTGAAACATAGACTCATGATAGCTTTAAGTTGTTAATCAGTTATTGATCTGTTATCAAATCAATGACAACATGTACTATAGATGATCAGTAGATGATATTTCACTGGATATTTGTATTGATTATTACATTTGACTTTTGCAGGAAAACAAGACACCAACCTAACATACGTCTTAATTCAGGAGAACAAGACCTGGATAGATGCTCAGAGTTACTGCAGACAGAATCACACAGACCTGGTCAGTGTGAGGAACCAGACTGAGAACACAGAGATAGAGAAGAAGATATCACTGAGGAAACTTCCTGTGTGGATCGGTCTGTTTCAAGACTCCTGGATATGGTCAGACCAGAGTGACTCCTCATTCAGAAACTGGCAGTCAGGACGGCTTTCAACAGATCAGAGTTACAGCTGCACTATGATGTCATCTTATCCTTATTATTCTGATAAAACTAAATGGATAAATGAACTCTGTGAAATCACCACTTCTTTCATCTGCTATGGTAAATTACAATATTCTCCACCTGATCTACCTGATCTTATGATGACAGGAGAACTCTAAAGTTGCCCCATGATCAACTACTGTCGTTGTGGGATTGTATTATCTTGTAGGCCCAGCTGTGGAGACCCCTGACATACCCCAACTGAAGAGACAGGTGGTGAGAGTGAAGATGCTCCCAAAGGATCAACATCTGAACCTCAGTGATGCTGCTGTTCAGGACTCCATCTTACAAGAGGTGAGTTTCACCCTGTTCATGAAGAACCAACTCAGCAATGATACCAACTGTACAGACCTCTTCTCTGGTCTGGGTCCTAGTCTGTTGTGGATGACCTCCTCTCTGGTCTGGGTCCTAGTCGGTTGTGGTTGAACTCCTCTCTGGTCTGGGTCCTAGTCTGTTGTGGATGACCTCCTCTCTGGTCTGGGTCCTAGTCAGTTGTGGTTGAACTCCTCTCTGGTCTGGGTCCTAGTCTGTTGTGGATGACCTCCTCTCTGGTCTGGGTCCTAGTCGGTTGTGGTTGAACTCCTCTCTGGTCTGGGTCCTAGTCTGTTGTGGATGTCCTCCTCTCTGGTCTGAGTCCTAGTCTGTTGTGGATGTCCTCCTCTCTGGTCTGAGTCCTAGTCTGTTGTGGATGTCCTCCTCTCTGGTCTGGGTCCTAGTCTGTTTGAAGATGACCTCCTCTCTGGTCTGGGTCCTAGTCTGTTGTGGATGTCCTCCTCTCTGGTCTGGGTCCAAGTCTGTTGTGGATGTCCTCCTCTCTGGTCTGGGTCCTAGTCTGTTTGAAGATGACCTCCTCTGTGGTCTGGGTCCTAGTCTTTTTGTGGACGACCTTCTACCCTGGCTGTGACCCCGCTCTCAAAGGGTGTCTCAGGGAGAGTGGGATATCCAAAAACACATTTCCAATTCACACATGTATATTAAAGCACACTTGTACATCTGTGAAATAGGTCAAATATAAGCCTCATCTCCTCATAGAGTCAAAGGGTTGAAGTGAAGAACGTCTCAGTATAGCAGGAAGGAATGGTAGTTGTAGATCTTCAGAATGACTAATACAGAGTGAAATATTCAAATCAAATCAAATCTCATTTTTCACAAACACATGGTTAGCAGATGTTATTGTGAGTGTGTGAAATGCTTGTGCTTCTAGTTCCGACAGTGCAACGATATCTAACAACTAATCTAACAATTCCACAACAACTACCTAATACACACAAATCTAATTAAAGGGATGGAATAAGAATATGTACATATAAATATATGGATGGGCCATGACCAACCGGTAGAGATGAGATGCAATAGATGGTATAAAAGTGTGGGTCTCTGTGTGTCTTTGTGTTTCTCCAGATAAGGAACAAGCTGAAGGATCAGGGGTTACCTGCAGACATCAAAGTGACATGGAAAAAGCAGCCTGATGGGAAGGTCTTCCACAAGGAGGAAGAGGGGTCTCCCAAGAAAGAAGAGGAGGAGAAGATGAAGAAGAGGATGATGACAAAGAGAGAACTCTAATTATGTCAAATGTTCTCCTTACATTTCTCTTTTTATTTACATTAATAATCTGTACTGGGATGTATTTTCTCAACCTAATTAAATGTGTTTTATTAAGTAAATTGTTTAATTATAAACATTAATAGTGTTTTATCATGACATGTTTTTCTCTATAATTTTCTTGACCTGGTTGTTTTATTACAGGGTGTGTTCTCAAGATAGACTTTTCACACATCATGTCTGTAAATGAGTTATCTGTAGTTATGTTGATATACAGTGCTGTGAAAAAGTATTTGCCTCCTTTCTAATTTTCTCAACTTTTACATATTTTTGATGCTGAATGTTATCTGATCTTCAAAGAAAACAGAATATTAGATGAAGGGAACCTGAGTGAACAAATAACACAACAATTACATACCTATTTAATTTATTTCATAACAAAGTTATGTAACACCCAATGTTCATGTGTGAAAAATGTATCAATAACTGGTTGTGCCACCTTGAACTGCAACAACTCCAACCAAACGTTTCCTGTAGTTGTTGATCCGTCTCTCACGTCGCTATGGAAGAGTTTAGGCCCACTCTTCCACTTAGAACTGCTTAAACTTAGCGACATTGTCTCGACTTCCGCCAAAGTTGGTCCCTCTCCTTGTTCGGGCTGTGTTCGGCGGTCGAAGTCATGTAGACTTGATTGTGTGTTTTGGATCATTGTCTTGCTGCATGACCCAGCTGCTCTTCAGCATCAGCTCACAGACGGATGGCCTAACATTGTCCTGTAGAATTCTCTGATACTGAGCACAACTCATGGTTCCTTCTAACTTTTTGGACTAGATGGGTCCCATTATGTCTGATAACCAAACACAGCATTCCACAGTAAAAACATTATTTCAACAGTCAAGCATGGTGGTGGTAGTGTGATGTTTGGGGATGCTTTGCTGAGTTAAAGCAGTTCTGCATGTAAGAGTGGGCCAAAATGCCTCCACAGCAATGTGAGACTGATCAACAACTACAGGAAGTGTTTGGTTGCAGTCATTAGAGCTAAAGGTGGTACAACCAGTTATTGAGTGTAAAGGGGCAAATACTTTTTCACACAGGGAATTGGGTGTTGCATAACTTTGTTAATTAAATAGATAAAATAAGTATAAATATTTCATGTTACTTGGAAACTCAGGTTCACTTTATCTAATATTAGGTTTTGGTTGAGGATCTGATAACATTCAATATCAAAAATATGTAAAAATAGAGAATCAGAAAGGGGGCAAATACTTTTTCACAGCACTGTAAGTATCAATGTGTTTTTCTAATTGGAATGTAACTTTCTTTAATTGAAAATGTATTTAGACCATAGTTTACATACTGCATAGCCAATGTAGTCTCAGCATGTTTTTTACTGGTTAATGAAGATGTATTTTCTGATGATCAAATAAATACTTGTTGCAGATTGACAGTATAGGTCTAGAGTTGTGATTCTTCAAGTTTCAACTTAATATTATTTTTATGTATATTTGACACATTTTACCTTAGTGATAAAGACATCTAGACATAATGTGTAATCAAGTCCTCTCTTCAGGACTCTGATACACTGGTACCAGTTAGAACCATGTCCTGCTGACCAGAGCTTTAGTTACGTTTTACATAACTTACTCAAATCAGACAGAGGGGAACTTTACCACATCAAGCCAGACCCAGGATATTTCCTGCAACACACAATGATGTGACATCAGTAACGATCCTGGTCTCAGATGTGTTTGAGGCCTCTTGACAACTCTCATGTGTGTTGTGGTTCTGTGTGGCTCAGTTTGTAGAACATGGTGCTTTCAATGCCAGGATTGTTGGTTTGTTTCCCCTGAGGCCACTAATATGGAAAATGTATGCTTGACCTCTGTCACTTTTGGATAAAAGGTAAACAATGGAAATATTATATTTTATACTATAGTCTATAATAGTCAGAACAAAAATATAATATTTCATTGATTTTACTCAGTTACAGTTCATATAAGGAAATCAGTCAATTGAAATAAATAAGTTAGGCCCTAGTCAATGGATTTCACATGATCGGGAAAACAAAACTGCACATTTTAGAGTGGCCTTTTATTGTCCCCAGCACAAGGTGGACCTGTCACCTTGGCCTATCAGATCATAATGAATTAAATGACTTGGACAGGGGGGAGTTGATCCTACATTCAGAAAAAACATTACACAAGGGTTGTTCGGCTGTCTCCATAGGAGAACCCTTTGAAGAACACTTCCTGGTTCCAGGTAAAACATTTTTTGCCCTGGTAGAACCGTGTTGGGTTCCATGTAGAACCCTCTGTGGAAAGGGTTTTATATGACAGAGTAATTACAGCGGAGAGAGAGGGCAGAGAACTCAGTGACAGAGGAGAGAGAGGGCAGTTAACTCAGTGACAGAGGAGAGAGAGTGGGCAGAGAACTCAGTGACAGAGGAGAGAAAGGGCATAGAACTCAGTGACAGAGGAGAGAGAGGGCAGAGAACCCAGTGACAGAGGAGAGAGAGCGCAGACAACTCAGTGACAGATGAGAGAGAGGGGGCAGAGATCCCAGTGACAGAGGAGAGAGTGGGCAGAGAACTCAGTGACAGAGGAGAGAGAGCGCAGACAACTCAGTGACAGATGAGAGAGAGGGGGCAGAGAACTCAGTGACAGAGGAGAGAGAGGGCAGAGAACTCAGTGACAGAGGAGAGGGAGGGCAGATAACTCAGTGACAGAGGAGAGAGAGGGCAGAGAACTCAGTGACAGAGGAGAGAGTGGGCAGAGAACTCAGTGACAGAGGAGAGAGTGGGCAGAGAACTCAGTAACAGAGGAGAGAGAGTGGGCAGAGAAATCAGTGACAGAGGAGAGAGAGTGGGCAGAGAACTCAGTGACAGAGGAGAGAGAGTGGGCAGAGAACTCAGTGACAGAGGAGAGAGAGGGCAGATAACTCAGTGACAGAGGAGAGAGAGTGGGCAGAGAACTCAGTGACAGAGGAGAGAGTGGGCAGAGAACTCAGTGAGAGGAGAGAGAGTGGGCAGAGAACTCGGTAACAGAGGAGAGAGAGTGGGCAGAGAACTCAGTGACAGAGGAGAGAGAGTGGGCAGAGAACTCAGTAACAGAGGAGAGAGAGTGGGCAGAGAACTCAGTGACAGAGGAGAGAGTGGGCAGAGAACTCAGTAACAGAGGAGAGAGAGTGGGCAGAGAACTCAGTGACAGAGGAGAGAGAGTGGGCAGAGAACTCAGTGACAGAAGAGAGAGAGAGGACAGAACACCCAATGAACCAGGAGTTAATGTAGGGATTTATTCCTTTTTACCAAAGCAAAACAAAAATAACCACCTTGAGAACATACATATTTATACAAAGGTGCTATTGGTTAATCTCATTTTCAGGGAGTGAGAGCTTAGACCAGGGCAGCTGGGTTACTGCCTGCCTCTGTGGTGTACCTCCAGCCCTCTTCTAGTGAAGTGGCTTTACCTTGGAGTGTCACTCTCAATTCAGGCCTCACTGACCTGAACAATGCTTGAAACCACACAACCCTTTATTTTTAGACGTATGGAGTTGGGTCCTTTTCTGAGCAATGAGTCAATTTCTGGGCAATATGTCTGTCTAGAGGAGTGGGTTATCTCCTTTGGAACAAGAGAATCATCACATGCGAATATTCTGTGCCGCCTCTCTAGCTGTTTCCTTCTCTGGTTCTGTCCAACCCCTTATCCAGTGGGATGAATGTCACGTCACAGTTGTTTTTGTATATAAATAACACATTCAAAGAAATTAGGAACAGTGTAAGGTTTATAGGGCAAAACTGGAGAGACGCAGAGAGAGAGAGTTACCTTCAAACAACAGGTGAGGCCATTTTGGATTGTATAATCATGTTGGAAATCTAGCAACTATATTGTCGTGAAATGTATTTAAATATAAATAATTTAAAAGTTGGTGCCAATTTTAGATGAAATGGTACATTTCCAAAATTCTTTGAACACAAACTCAAATTGTGTAATATCCTCTGTCTTATGTTCAAAACCTTTCATTGTGTTTTCATTGTGTTTAAAGTCAGGCAGTGTGTGACTATAGGAATCCTGTTCAGGGGATCCTGTTTCTTGACTTTAATTTAACACTTTATTTATTCCCCATTTGAAGGTTCCAGTGTAGAATAATCAAACATGTGTTCTAACCCTTGTTGGCTCCCTGGAGACGTTATGTTGAGGTTTTTCACCACTACCCACTTCCAATACTTTAGAAACCTAACCTAACAATCACTGATTGTTCCTGTCTCTGAACAGGTGATAACCCTCTATGTGGGGAGCATTATCTTCACCTGTCCTGTCACATCATATCAGTAAAGAAGGAGAAAGACAGTTTGCATTGGTAAAGTGTTGCAACCTTGAAGTGCATTCATTTTAATCATATATTCTTTGAATTTCACAGTGATGGAAACGTTGTTGTATCTCACCCTGCTAATCTCAGGTCAGTTTACTGTGTGTGTGTCCCAGCTAATCGGCTCCATATTATCCCCAAGACATTGGCCCAGTGTTGCCCAGTGCTGGCAGCTCATATCTGGTGAGGACAGCCTTCACTGTTCCTGAAATAAGCCCACTCTTTGGATCTGCTGTCCGTATTGGGCCCATTTGGACCCCAAAATGATTTTGATGACCACCTTATGGCAATTTATCAGTTATATCTCTTATGTATAGGTATTTATTTATATATCATTTATTTAGTACAAGTTAAATCAAATATTGCTAAATTAATGAATAAATTGTAATGTCTGTTAGGTGTTTTCACATATGTTGGGGTTACAGGTAGCATAATGGTTAGAACATTGGGCCAGTAGCCAAAAGGTTGGTGGATTGAATCCCCGAGCTGAGAAGGTCAAAATCTGTCGTTCTGCCCCTGAACAAGGTAGTTAACTTCTTGGAACTATAGGGGGTGCTGTTCCGCATTAGCATATTTTGGTCTCCAAATTAAACTGCCTCGTGCTAAATTCTTGATCGTACAATATGCATATTATTGTTATTATTGGATAGAAAACACTTTCTAGTTTCTATAGCCGTTGGAATTTTGTCTCTGAGTGGTACAGAACTATATCTACAGCACTTTTCATGACAGGGGTCAGATTTCAGACATTTTTACCCCTGATCTGGAGTCTGTTTTTAAGGTGACAGTGAATGCTATGAAGAAACCGACACTGCCTACGTCTTCCTCTGGGTGTCTGTACGTCATCACGTTTTGAATGGAATCGATTGCACAATCACAGCCACTATAAAAGAACAAAACGTAGAGGTACCTCCCTTTCTCGTCGCGCACCTGAAGCGTGAAGGACATCGGACTTGCCTCATTCCAAATCGTTGTTTAGCCAGCAATATTTCTCTGGTCATGTTTTTACTCGTTATAGTTGTTAAAAACATCATAATGTAGTTAATTTGAACCGTTTTATAGCAATTTATATCCGTTTAGTGCGATTCTGAGGAATTTCTTTGTCGTGCACTTTCTAGCTTTGGGAACGTTTCGGGGTCTCGGTCGTTGTTAGTGGACATTTCGAAGGACAGAGGACATCTATCGACCAAAAGAAGATTACAACATAGAAAGGATACATTGCCCAAGAATCTGATGGAAGAACAGCTCAAAGTAAGCAATATTTAATATGATAAATCGTTGTTCTGTCGAAATATTTTAAACGCATATTTCGCCATTTTGTTTGTTATCGCGTCACTTGGCGAACCCTGTATTGAAAAGTAAGGATAATTTTAAAAATGTAAGTCAGCGGTTGCATTAAGAACTAATTTGTCTTTCGATTCCTGTCAACCCTGTATTTTTTAGTCAAGTATATGATTAGCTTTCAATTAACTTTTACTGCCTCAGAAACCCGGATCCGGGAGCACCCCCCACCCCCCACACACTGATTAGCATAGATAGCATAGCTTCAGAAGTAGATAGTAGCATCTAAATATCATTAAATCACAAGTCCAAGACACCAGATGAAAGATACAGATCTTGTGAATAAAGCCACCATTTCAGATTTTTAAAATGTTTTACAGGGAAGACAAAATATGTAAATCTATTAGCTAAACACGTTAGCAAAATACACCACTATTCTAACTCCATCAGTTTCTTACTCCTTCAGGTGCTATCACCAATTCGGCTCAACTAAGATATTGATAGCCAATAACCTATAAAAAAAACCATCAGATGACAGTCTGATAACATATTCATGGTATAGGATAGTTTTTGTTAGAAAAAAGTGCATATTTCAGGTAGAAATCACAGTTTACAATTGCACCGACCATCACAAATCCACTAGAATTACTAGATAGAGCAACGTGTATGACCAATTTACTCATCATAAAACATTTCATAAAAATAGACAAAGCATAGCAATGGAAAGACCCAGTTCTTGTGATTTCAGACCATATTTCAGATTTTCTAAGCGTTTTTCAGCGAAAACACAATAAATCGATAAGTTAGCATACTACATGTTCCAACGTTACCAGAGCATCGATTCCAGCCAAAGAGCGCTATAACGTAACCACCGCCAAAAGATATTAATTTTTTCACTAACCTTCTCAGAATTCTTCCGATGACACTCCTGTAACATCATTTTACAACATACATATACAGTTTGTTCGAAAAGGTGCATATTTAGCCATACAAAACCGTGGTTACACAATGAAAATACTAGGAAATCAAGCCTCAATATGTCTGACGTCATCTATCAGAGTGATCTAGTTTAATTAAAAGCTAATCATATACTTGACTAAAAAATACAGGGTTGACAGGAATCGAAAGACAAATTAGTTCTTAATGCAACCGCTGATTTACATTTTTAAAATTATCCTTACTTTTCAATACAGGGTTGGCCAAGTGAAGCTATACCAAACAAAATGGCGATGTATGCGTTTAAAATATTTCGACAGAAACACGGTTTATCATATTAAATATTGCTTACTTTGAGCTGATCTTCCATCATATTCTTGGGCAATGTATCCTTTCTATGTTATAAACGTCTTTTGGTCGATAGATGTCCTCTGTCCTTCGAAATGTCCACTAACAACGACCGAGACCGCGAAACGTTCCCAAAGCTAGAAAGTGCACGACAAATAAATTCCTCAGAATCGCACTAAACGGATATAAATTGCTATAAAACGGTTAAAATTCACTACCTTATGATGTTTTTAACAACTATAACGACTGAAAACATGACCGGAGAAATACTGCTGGTTAGAAAACGATTTGGAACGAGGCAGGTCCGATGGCATTCACGCTTGAGGCGCACGTTGAGAAAGAGGGGTCTCTGTACATTTTTGTCATTTATAATGGCTGTGAACGTCCCATAGAGTTCATTGAAAACGTGATGACGTACAGACACCCAGAGGAAGACGTAGGTAGTGTCGGTTTCTTCATAGCATTCACTGTGGCCTTATAAACAGACCCCAGATCAGAGGTAAAAATTTCTGAAATCTGAACCCTGTCATGAAAAGTGCTGTAGAAATTGTTCTGTACCACTCAGAGACAAAATTTCAACTCCTATAGAAACTATAGACTGTTTTCTATCCAATAATAACAATAATATGCATATTGTACGATCAAGAATTGAGTACGAGGCAGTTTAATTTGGAAATGTAAAAAAAAAAATAATGCTAACAGCTCCCCCTATTGACAAAAGGTTAAACTAGATCACTCTGAAAGATGACGTCAGACATTTTGAGGCTTGATTTCCTAGTATTTTCATTGTGTAACCACGGTTTTGTATGGCTAAATATGCACATTTTCGAACAAACTGTATATGTATGTTGTAAAATGATGTTACAGGAGTGTCATCGGAAGAATTCTGAGAAGGTTAGTGAAAAAATTAATATATTTTGGCGGTGATTACGTTATAGCGCTCTTTGGCTGGAATCGATGCTCTGGTAACGTTTTCACATGTGGTATGCTAACTTATCGATTTATTGTGTTTTCGCTGTAAAACGCTTAGAAAATCTGAAATATTGTCTGGAATCACAAGATCTGGGTCTTTCCATTGCTATGCTTTGTCTATTCTTATGAAATGTTTTATTAAGAGTAAATTTGTCATACACGTTGCTCTCTATAGTAATTCTAGTCGTCTTGTGATGGTCGGTGCAATTGTAAACTGTGATTTCTACCTGAAATATGCACTTTTTTCTAACAAAACCTATCCTATACCATAAATATGTTATCAGACTGTCATCTGAAGAGGTTTTTTCTTGGTTAGTGGCTATCAATATCTTAGTTTAGCCGAATTGGTGATAGCACCTGAAGTAGTAAGAAACTGATGGAGTTAGAAAAGGGGTGTATTTTGCTAACGTGTTTAGCTAATAGATTTACATATTTTGTCTTCCCTGTAAAACATTTTAAAAATCTGAAATGGTGGCTTTATTCACAAGATCTGTATCTTTCATCTGGTGTCTTGGACTTGTGATTTAATGATATTTAGATGCTACTATCTACTTGTGAAGCTATGCTAGCTATGCTAATCAGTGTGTGGGGGTGTGGGGGGTGATCCCGGACCCGGGGTAGAGGCTCGTTAGAGGAACTCCCTGGTTCTAGACCATCATTGTAAATAAGAAATTGTTCTTAATGGCTTGCCATAATGAGGACAGGGGGTGCTGTTTTCACTTTGGGGGAAAATCGTTCCCAATTTAAATGGCCTCGTACTCAATTCTTGCTCGTACAATATGCATATTATTATTACTATTGGATAGAAAACACTCTCTAGTTTCTAAAACCATTTGAATTTTGTCTGTGGGTAAAACAGAACTCATTTGGCAGCACACTTTGTGACCAGGAAGTGGAAAGTTTGAAATCTATGTTCTGTTCAAGGACCTGCCTATAAATGGGCATGATACGTATGACTATACGTGCACGTCATACACCTTCCCCTAGATGTCAAGAGGAAGTGAGAGGAGAAAGGAGTTGATTAACTTGTTCTGAGGTGGAATACATCCTCTTGGAACAACGTGTCCCCCATTTTCTGTTTTCTGCAAGGCGCATGGAGGGACCTGTTATTGCCTTCTGAAAAGCTGTCGTTATGGGCGAATACTATCTCCTGCGTTGATTTTATTTGATACATGTCACAATATCATCGTAAAGTATGTTTTTTCAATATAGTTTTATTAGATATTTGAAACATTTTCGGGACGTTAGGCGTGTTGCTTTGTCTGCATATGTTCAGGAAGGATAGCTTCGCGCACTTGGCCAGTGTGCTTGCTAATTCAAGAGGGAAAAACGAAGTTCTGATACCAAACAAAGACGGTTCTGGACAAAGGACCCCTTGTACAACATTCTGATGGAAAATCACCAAAGGTAGAACCCATTTTGGGATGCAATTTCATATATCTGTCGAACTGTGTACTATTATTTTTGCGTTCAGGTTTTGGGCTTTCACTTACCATAACTAAGCCTTATGTCGTAATGAAGATATTTTTAGAATTCTAACACTGCGATTGCATTAAGAACTAATGAATCTATCGTTTCCTATACAACATGTATTTTTTTGTAATGTTTATGAATAGCTATTTGGTCTGAATAGGTGAGAGTCTAATAGAAATATCTGCACATTCTGGGAAAAAGATGCTACGTTAGCATATTGTGTAACCACTCAGCTCTAAATATGCAAATTTTCGAACAAAACATAAGTGTATGTATAACCTGATGTTATAGGACTGTCATCTGAGGAAGGTTTATGAAGGTTAGTGAAATTTAATATCTTTTGCTGGTTTATTCGCTAACGCTAACGTGCCTATTGCTATCGCTAACGTGCCTTGATGAATGAATGCGGTAGTGTGGTTGGCTATTGTAGTAAGCTAATATAATGCTATATTGTGTTTTCGCTGTAAAACACTTTAAAAAAATCGGAAATATTGGCTGGATTCACAAGATGTTTGTCTTTAATTTGCTGTACACCATCGATTTTTCAGAAATGTTTTATGATGAGTATATAGCTATTTCACGTTGGTCTCTATAATTACTCTGGCTGCGTCGGTGCTATTTTTGACGGTAGCTGTGATGTTAGCTGCATTGTAAAACTGATTTATACCTCAAATATACACATTTTTCGAACAAAACATAGATTTATTGTGTAACATGTTATAGGACTGTCATCTGATGAAGTTGTTTCTTGGTTAGTTTGGTTGGTTCTAGGTTAGTTAGGTTGGCTTTGTGCATGCTACCTGTGCTGTGAAAAATGTCTGTCCTTTTTTGTATTTGGTGGTGAGCTAACATAAATATACGTGGTGTTTTCGCTGTAAAACATTTAAAAAATCGGACATGTTGGCTGGATTCACAAGATGTGTATCTTTCATTTGCTGTATTGGACTTGTTAATGTGTGAAAGTTAAATAATTCAAAAAAAAAAATTGGGAATTTCGCGCTCTGGCTTTTCAGTGGAATGTGGGAGGAGTTCCGCTAGCGGAACGCTGAGGCTAGAAAGGTTAAATAAAGATAAAACAAATATTGTCCTGTTTAAAATAACGTATCTCAGTCCTGTTTAAAATTACTGATCTCAGTCCTGTTTAAAATAACTGATCTCAGTCCTGTTTAAAATAACTGATCTCAGTCCTGTTTAAAATAACTGATCTCAGTCCTGTTTAAAATAACTGATCTCAGTCCTGTTTAAATTTACTGATCTCAGTCCTGTTTAAAATAACTGATCTCAGTCCTGTTTAAAATAACTGATCTCAGTCCTGTTTAAAATTACTGATCTCAGTCCTGTTTAAAATTACTGATCTCAGTCCTGTTTAAAATTACTGATCTCAGTCCTGTTTAAAATTACTGAGATCAGTTCTGTTTAAAATTACTGATCTCAGTCCTGTTTAAAATAACTGATCTCAGTCCTGTTTAAAGTAACTGATCTCAGTCCTGTTTAAAGTAACTGATCTCAGTCCTGTTTAAAGTAACTGATCTCAGTCCTGTTTAAAATAACTGATCTCAGTCCTGTTTAAAGTAACTGATCTCAGTCCTGTTTAAAGTAACTGATCTCAGTCCTGTTTAAAGTAACTGATCTCAGTCCTGTTTAAAGTAACTGATCTCAGTCCTGTTTAAAGTGAACTGTGGTATTAAGAGAAACATATCTCTGTTCTCTTTGTATTCACTCTGCCTCTGGCTTTGAATGAGGACTCAACTCTTTGCTAGTTCACTTCAACTATTTTGTGGACAGAGTCCTCTTTGCTTCACATTTCTATGTTTAGAAAGGAATCAAGATCTTTTTCCAACATTCACTCAATGCACCCTGGGATTTTACAAAGTGCAGGACAAGCCATTCAATCAGAATGTGTTACTGGACAGCTAGATAAAGATACTTAAATTTTGGAACAGAAAAGATATAGACATAATAATTGTACTTTTAAAGATACTTTTAACATGTACTGTACATTTTATTGCTAATAGACTAGATAGCAATAGAATAACTGCAGAATAAATAATAGTTTAATTGAAAATTGTACACCCAAGGTAGCATACTGTCACTTTAAGAGCTGGAATTGATGCTGTGCCCTATTCTCAGCTGATCTACCTGATATTATGATGACAGGAGAACTCTAAAGTTGCCCAATGATTCATTACTGTCATTGTGGGATTGTATTCTCTTGTAGGCCCAGCTTTTGGAGACCCCTGAGAAACCCCAACTGAGGAGACGGTGAGAGTGAAGAAGACCCCAAAGGATCAAAATCTGAACCTCAGTGATCCTTCAGATCTCTTCTCTAGTCTGGGTCCTAGTCTGTTGGGGATGATCTCCTCTCTGGTCTGGGTCCTAGTCTGTTGTAGATGACCTCCTAGTCTGTTGTGGATGACCTCCTCTCTGGTCTGGGTCCTAGTCTGGTGTGGATGACCTCCTCTCTGGTCTGGGTCCTAGTCTGTTGTGGATGTCCTCCTCTCTGACCTTGGTCCTAGTCTGTTGTGGATGACCTCCTAGTCTGTTGTGGATGTCCTCCTCTCTGGTCTGGGTCCTAGTCTGTTGTGGATGACCTCCTAGTCTGTTGTGGATGACCTCCTCTCTGGTCTGGGTCCTAGTCTGGTGTGGATGACCTCCTCTCTGGTCTGGGTCCTAGTCTGTTGTGGATGTCCTCCTCTCTGACCTTGGTCCTAGTCTGTTGTGGATGACCTCCTAGTCTGTTGTGGATGTCCTCCTCTCTGGTCTGGGTCCTAGTCTGTTGTGGATGACCTCTTCTCTGGTCTGGGTCCTAGTCTGTTGTGGATGACCTCCTCTCTGGTATAGGTCCTAGTCTGTTGTGGATGACCTCCTCTCTGGTACAGGTCCTAGTCTGTTGTGGATGACCTCCTCTCTTGTATAGGTCCTAGTCTGTTGTGGATGACCACCTTGCTGATCTGGGTCCTAGTCTGTTGTGGATGACCTTCTCTCTGATCTGGGTCCTAGTCTGTTGTGGATGACCTCCTTGCTGATCTGGGTCCTAGTCTGTTGTGGATGACCTTCTCTCTGATCTGGGTCCTAGTCTGTTGTGGATGACCTCCTTGCTGATCTGGGTCCTAGTCTGTTGTGGATGACCTCCTCTCTGATCTGGGTCCTAGTCTGTTGTGGATGACCTCCTTGCTGATCTGGGTCCTAGTCTGTTGTGGATGACCTTCTCTCATGGCCATTACCCCGCTCTCCGAGGGTTCTCAGGGAGAGTGGGTGTCCAATTCACACATGTGTATTAAAACACACTTTTACATATGTGAAATAGGACAAATATAAGCATCATCTCCTCATAGAGTCAAAGTGTTGAAGTGAAGAACGTCTCCGTACAGCAGGAAAGAATGGTAGTTGTAGATCTTCAGAATGACTAATACAGAGTGAAATAATGTGGGGTTCTGTGTGTCTTTGTGTTTCTCCAGATAAGGAACAAGCTGAAGGAGCAGGGGTTACCTGCAGACACCAACGTTATGTGGAAAAAGCAGAAAGATGGGAAAGTCTTCCACAAGGAGGAAGAGGGGTCTCCCAAGAAAGAAGAGGAGGAGATGAAGATGAGGATGAAGAAGAGGAAGAAGAGGATGATGATAAAGAGAGAACTCATATTATGTTAAATGTTCTCCTTACATTTCTATTTTTATTTAGATTAAAAATCTGTACTGGTCTAGATTGTCTCTGTTTAACTGAAACAGGTATTTTTATCTGAGATACTTTAAATAGTTTGATCATGTATTATTATTGTTTTTTCAAACTTTAATATTCTTTTTTACAGTATATATTAATTTTGTTTTATCATATATTAATATTCTTTTTTACAGTATATATTAATATTGTTTTATATATCAATTTAGTTTTATCAAAAAATAGTATTGTTTTATCATATCTTAATATTCTTTATTACAGTATACATTCATATTGTTTTAGCATGTACTAATATTCTTTAATACAGTATATATTAATATTGTTTTATCATATATTCATATTGTTTTATCATATATTCATATTATTTTTTTAAGTATATACAGTGGGGAGAACAAGTATTTGATACACTGCCGATTTTGCAGGTTTTCCTACTTACAAAGCATGTAGAGGTCTGTATTTTTTATCATAGGTACACTTCAACTGTGAGAGACGGAATCTAAAACAAAAATCCAGAAAATCACATTGTATGATTTTTAAGTAATTCATTTGCATTTTATTGCATGACATAAGTATTTGATACATCAGAAAAGCAGAACTTAATATTTGGTACAGAAACCTTTGTTTGCAATTACAGAGATCATACGTTTCCTGTAGTTCTTGACCAGGTTTGCACACACTGCAGCAGGGATTTTGGCCCACTCCTCAGGGTTCAGGTCTGGAGATTGGCTAGGCCACTCCAGGACCTTGAGATGCTTCTTACGGAGCCACTCCTTAGTTGCCCTGGCTGTGTGTTTCGGGTCGTTGTCATGCTGGAAGACCCAGCCACGACCCATCTTCAATGCTCTTACTGAGGGAAGGAGGTTGTTGGCCAAGATCTCGCGATACATGGCCCCATCCATCCTCCCCTCAATACGGTGCAGTCGTCCTGTCCCCTTTGCAGAAAAGCATCCCCAAAGAATGATGTTTCCACCTCCATGCTTCAGGGTTGGGATGGTGTTCTTGGGGTTGTACTCATCCTTCGTCTTCCTCCAAACACGGCGAGTGGAGTTTAGACCAAAAAGCTCTATTTTTGTCTCATCAGACCACATGACCTTCTCCCATTTCTCCTCTGGATCACCCAGATGGTCATTGGCAAACTTCAGACGGGCCTGGACATGCGCTGGCTTGAGCAGGGGGACCTTGCGTGCGCTGCAGGATTTTAATCCATGACGGCGTAGTGTGTTACTAATGGTTTTCTTTGAGACTGTGGTCCCAGCTCTCTTCAGGTCATTGACCAGGTCCTGCCGTGTAGTTCTGGGCTGATCCCTCACCTTCCTCATGATCATTGATGCCCCACGAGGTGAGATCTTGCATGGAGCCCCAGACCGAGGGTGATTGACCGCCATCTTCAACTTCTTCCATTTTCTAATAATTGCGCCAACAGTTGTTGCCTTCTCACCAAGCTGCTTGCCTATTGTCCTGTAGCCCATCCCAGCCTTGTGCAGGTCTACAATTTTGTCCCTGATGTCCTTACACAGCTCTCTGGTCTTGGCCATTGTGGAGAGGTTGGAATCTGTTTGATTGAGTGTGTGGACAGGTGTCTTTTATACAGGTAACGAGTTCAAACAGGTGCAGTTAATACAGGTAATGAGTGGAGAACAGGAGGGCTTCTTAAAGAAAAACTAACAGGTCTGTGAGAGCTGGAATTCTTACTGGTTGGTAGGTGATCAAATACTTATGTCATGCAATAAAATGCAAATTAATTACTTAAAAATCATACAATGTGATTTTCTGGATTTTTGTTTTAGATTCCGTCTCTCACAGTTGAAGTGTACCTATGATAAAAATTACAGACCTCTACATGCTTTGTAAGTAGGAAAACCTGCAAAATCATCAGTGTATCAAATACTTGTTCTCCCCACTGTATTAATATTGTTTTATCATATATTAATTTTGTTTTATCTTATATTAATATTATTTTATCATATATTAATATTCTTTATTACAGTATATATTAATATTGTTTTATCATATATTAATATTGTTTTATCATATCTTAATATTCTTTATGACAGTGTATATTATTGTTTTATCATATATTCATTTTCTTTATTACAATATATATTTATATTGTATTATCACATATTAATATTTTTTTATCATATATTCATTTTTTGTATTACAGTATATATTAATGTTGTTTTATCATATATTAATATTTATTTATCATATATTAATGTTGTTTTATCATATATTAATATTGTTTGATCATATATTAATATTCTTATTTACAGTATACATTAATATTGTTTTATCATACTTAAATATTGTTTTATCATGTACTAATATTGTGTTATCGGCCTCCCGAGTTGCGCAGTGATCTAAGGCACTGCATCTCAGTGGTAGAGGCGTCACTACAGACACCCTGGTTTGAGTCCAGGCTGTATCAGAACCGGCTGTGATTGGGAGTCACATAGGGCGGCGCACAATTGGCCAAGCGTCGTCCCGGTTTGGCCGGTGTAGGTCAACATTGTAAATAAGAATTTGTTCTTAACTGACTTGCAAAGTAAATAAAGGTTAGATAAAATTAGTAATGTTTTATCATATATTAATATATTAATATTGTTTTATCATATATGAATATTAATTTATCATACATAATATATGTTTATTATAGGATGTAATCATATAGTACATATCTTTAAAATGTTGAATTTTTTTATCTCTTTTGTTTGTTTATATATTAGAACACAGTTTTTCTTCAACTGTAGACTTGATGGCACATTTGGAATGTTAACGATATGAATTCAGGTATTTGCAAAACACGCCTCCAAATATTCAAATTAGCCCTTCCTCTACATTATGAAGCAGCTGGGCTTGGTGTGGGGTAACCTGTGTTGGGCTTGGTGTGGGCTAACCTGTGTTGGGCTTGGTGTGGGCTAACCTGTGTTGGGCTTGGTGTGGGTTAACCCTGTGTTGGGCTTGGTGTGGGGTAACCTGTGTTGGGCTTGGTGTGGGCTAACCTGTGTTGGGCTTGGTGTGGGGTAACCTGTGTTGGGCTTGGTGTGGGGTAACCTGTGTTGGGCTTGGTGTGGGCTAACCTGTATTGGGCTTGGTGTGGTGTAACCTGTATTGGGCTTGGCGTGGGGTAACCTGTGTTGGGCTGGTGTGGGGTAGCCTGTGTTGGGCTGGTGTGGGCTAACCAGTGCTGGGTTTGTTGTGGGCTAACCTGTGCTGGGCTTGCTGTGGGATAGCCTGTGTTGGGCTGGTGTGGGCTAGCCTGTGTATGGCTGATGTGGGCTAGCCTATAATGGGCTGCTGTGGGCTGTCCATGGCTGGGCTTTGTGTGGGCTAACCTATGCTGGGCTTGCTGTGGGCTAGCCTGCATTGGGCTTAGTCTGGGCTAACGTGTTTGGCTGGTGTGGGCTAGCCTTTGCTGGGCTTGGTGTGGGCTAGCTTCTGTTGGTCTGGGGTGTCTAGCCTGTGTTGGGCTGGTGGGGGGCTTGGTGTGGGATAGCCTGTGTTGGGCTTTGTGTGGGCTAACCCCTGACCACCTTGCCCTTGCCAGATGAGGCCAAAGGGGTCATGTTTGCTGGGTAGGCTCAAATCAAATCCATTTTTATTTTTCTCTCTCTTGTGAGAGAGAGGTTTCTGTTCTTCCTTAAATTATTTGGTTTCTGTAAATGGCATGGGATCAGGAATATAGTTTTCATTTTCATCCCAAACCAGACGGGCTCAGGCCGGGCAGGGCCTGAATTTCTGAGTATTGAATGGGGCCGGTTTTGAGCTTGAACAAAGAACAGGGCAATGCTACAGTATGCGTGTCACTTAAACCACATGTAAGCATACAGTAGCTTAGCATACGCAAATCACAAACAAAGTAGCCTTCCACCACCTTCCATGTTATGTCACAACCACAGTACAATGCCACCTTCTGTAGACATCATCTGTGTAGGTGCAAGGTGTCACTAGGCTCTCTGGTGAGAGAGAGGTGTCCGTTCTCACCTTAAATTATTCATTTTCTGTAAATGGCATGGAATCATGAATAAATGCCACCTTCCCGGTTGCCCATGGTAAAATAAAGCACATTGGACTGAAAAAAAAAAGTTGACATGTATAAGACTTTTCAGGAGGATTTAGGAGATGTCTTAGAAGTTTTTAATGTATAAGCACACAAATGATTGTCTTGTTAGTTTTGGTCGATTTCCAACATGGTGGCTCAATGTCTGGATTGGAACTGTGTGGAAAGAGTCTTTTCCCTCTCCTTAGAAAAACCTCATAGACACTCACATGCACACGCACACACACACACACACAGGAAGGCTAACAGGCTTCTACTTGTGTGATGGTGGCTAACAACTGATTGGCTGTCTGATTGGTATGATGTCTGTTCCTGTTTTTATGTTCCTTCGGTGCATGTCATTTCCTGCTCTCCAGTCAAACCACAAAGCAACTCTCAAAGCACTAAGGAATCCCCTTCAATTCCAATAGTGACATCATTTAGGTGATTTAGGGCCCTAAGTATTGACCCCATGAGACCCTGCTCATCTCACTCCTACCTGCCTCACAACCTCCCCATGTTCAGCAACAGACGTGTAAAAACCACAAACAAAGGGATGGAGAATTTGATACGATGCTATTGATATAGCTTTTATAATCATTCTTTACAAAGTAGTAGGTTTTATCAAAAGGAGTTGAACATAGAAAGTAGAACTCTCTCTCTCTCTTTCTATCCATATGCTGTATTGTCCTTCAAACTTTATGCAAACTATTTTGACCTCAATGGAAGAGATCATGGTAATAGAAACCTGACAGGACCTATTTAACATCACGGACAGCGATGCTCACCACTAAAGGGACTGTTTGCCTAACAACAACAACATAGACAGAGTTCAGGCTATTTGTTATGCTTAGCAAAAGAGACACACGGACACACACACATAGTTATGTATTGCTATCCTTGTGGGGACCAAATAATTGATTCCCGTCCAAAATTCAATTCTCCCCAAACCCTAAATCAAACCCTACATTTTAACAGTAACCCTAAACCTAATAGTAACCTCTAAAACTGAATCCTAAACCCATAACCCTAAAACTATACCTAACCCTAACTCCTAACCCTAAACCTAACCGTAAACCCTAAACCTAACCGTAACCCCTAACCCTAACCTTAATCCTAACCCTAACTCCTAACCTAACCTGGACCTTAATGCTAACCCTAACTCCTAACCTAACCTGGACCTTAATGCTAACCCTAACCCCTAACCCTAAACCTAACCGTAACCCCTAACCCTAACCTTAATCCTAGCCCTAACCTGGACCTTAATGCTAACCCTAACTCCTAACCCTAAACCTAACCTTAATCCTAACCCTAACTATTAACCCTAAACCTAACCCTAACCCTAACCCCTAATCCTAGCTGGTCAGGCGTGCTGGGTTATGTTATTTACCGCTGGGTTATGTTATTACCGCTGGGTTATGTTATTTACCGCCGGGTTATGTTATTTACCGCCGGGTTATGTTATTTACCGCCGGGTTATGTTATTTACCGCCGGGTTATGCTATTTACCGCCGGGTTATGCTATTTACCGCCGGGTTATGTTATTTACCGCCGGGTTATGCTATTTACCGCTGGGTTATGTTATTTACCGCCGGGTTATGCTATTTACCGCCGGGTTATGTTATTTACCGCCGGGTTATGCTATTTACCGCCGGGTTATGCTATTTACCGCCGGGTTATGCTATTTACCGCCGGGTTATGTTATTTACCGCCGGGTTATGCTATTTACCGCCGGGTTATGCTATTTACCGCCGGGTTATGCTATTTACCGCCGGGTTATGTTATTTACCGCCGGGTTATGTTATTTACCGCCGGGTTATGCTATTTACCGCCGGGTTATGCTATTTACCGCCGGGTTATGCTATTTACCGCCGGGTTATGTTATTTACCGCCGGGTTATGTTATTTACCGCCGGGTTATGCTATTTACCGCCGGGTTATGTTATTTACCCGCCGGGTTATGCTATTTACCGCCGGGTTATGTTATTTACTGCAATGTAGGGGGGAGCAGTGCTGGTCAGGGAGCTGAGACCAGTGAGAGCTGAGACCAGTGAGAGCTGAGACCAGTGAGAGCTGAGACCAGTGAGAGCTGAGACCAGTGAGAGCTGAGACCAGTGAGAGCTGAGACCAGTGAGAGCTGAAACCAGTAAGAGCTGAGACCAGTGAGGGCTGAGACCAGTGAGAGCTGAGACCAGTGAGGGCTGAGACCAGTGAGAGCTGAGACCAGTTAGAGCTGAGACCAGTGAGACCTGAGACCAGTGAGACCAGAGACCAGTGAGAGCTGAGACCAGTGAGAGCTGAGACCAGTGAGAGCTGAGACCAGTGAGGGCTGAGACCAGTGAGAGCTGAGACCAGTGAGAGCTGAGACCTGTAAGAGCTGAGACCAGTGAGGGCTGAGACCAGTGACAGCTGAGACCAGTGAGAGCTGAGACCAGTGAGAGCTGAGACCAGTGAGAGCTGAGACCAGTGAGAGCTGAGACCAGTGAGAGCTGAGACCAGTGAGAGCTGAGACCAGTGAGGGCTGAGACCAGTGAGGGCTGAGACCAGTGAGGGCTGAGACCAGTGAGAGCTGAGACCAGTGAGAGCTGAGACCAGTAAGAGCTGAGACCAGTGAGGGCTGAGACCAGTGACAGCTGAGACCAGTTAGAGCTGAGACCAGTGAGAGCTGAGACCAGTGAGAGCTGAGACCAGTGAGGGCTGAGACCAGTGACAGCTGAGACCAGTAAGAGCTGAGACCAGTAAGAGCTGAGACCAGTGAGGGCTGAGACCAGTAAGAGCTGAGACCAGTGAGAGCTGAGACCAGTGAGAGCTGAGACCAGTTAGAGCTGAGACCAGGGCCGCTGGGTTCCTGCCTGTCTCTGTGGTGTCCCTCCAGTCCTGATCCAGTATAGTTGCTTTACCTGGGAGTATCACTACCAATTCAGTCCTCATTCACCCACTGGAGTTTTGTTAATGTGACTCTGTGCAGCCAATGATAATGTCCACTTTCATTATAATGTCTGTAGCCACATTCTGACAATGCACATTGTGGTGGCTATTTCTCCATTATCAAATGAGGAGATAAACGTATCACACAAGTTACAGTTATACTTAAACTAAATCTCTATTCACTTATTAATAAGGGAGCAAGGTCACTACATGCACACAGAGTGAATGGAGTGAGAGCTGAAATATAACAGAGACGCAAGGGGTTTATTTAGAAACACAAGAACTGCTTAGTCATGGTTGGTTCCAACCCTCCCCTGCAGATCAAGGCAACATAAGCGCTCTTGTTTTCTACTTGAGGCCAGGTGTATTGGGTTATACGGCAGGTAGCCTAGTGGTTAGAGCGTTGGGCCAGTAACCAGAAGGTTGCTGGATTGAATCCCCGAGCTGACATGGTAAAAATATGTTGTTCTGCCCCTGAACAAGGCAGTTAACCCTCTGTTCCCCGGTAGGCCGTCATTGTAAATAAGAATATCTCCTTAACTTCTTGCAACTATAGGGGGTGCTGTTCCGCATTAGCATATTTGGGTCTCCAAATTAAACTGCCTCGTGCTAAATTATTGATCGTACAATATGCATATTATTGTTATTATTGGATAGAAAACACCTTCTAGTTTCTATAGAAGTTGGAATTTTGTCTCTGAGTGGTACAGAACAATATCTACAGCACTTTTCATGACAGGGGTCAGATTTCAGAAATTTTTACCCCTGATCTGGAGTCTGTTTTTAAGGCGACAGTGAATGCTATGAAGAAACCGACACTGCCTACGTCTTCCTCTGGGTGTCTGTACGTCATCACGTTTTGAATGGAGTCTATTGCACAATCCCAGCCCATATAAAACCACAAAACGTGGGAAGACCTTTCTCTCTCTCCGCGCGCCACAAGCAAGATGGACATCGGACCTGCCTCATTCCAAATCGTTGTTTAACTAGTTAGATTTCTCCGGTCATGTTTTCAGTCGTTATAGTTGTTAAAAACATCATAATGTAGTTAATTTGAACCGTTTTATAGCAATTTATATCCGTTTAGTGCGATTTTGAGGAATTTCTTTGTCGTGCCCTTTTTAGCTTTGGAAACGTTTCGGGGTGTCGGTCGTTGGTGGTGGACATTTCGAAGGACAGAGGACATCTATCGACCAAAAGACGTTTATAACATAGAAAGGATACATTGCCCAAGAATCTGATGGAAGAACAGCTCAAAGTAAGCAATATTTAATATGATAAATCGTTGTTCTGTCGAAATATTTTAAACGCATATTTCGCCATTTTGTTTGTTATCGCGTCACTTGGCGAACCCTGTATTGAAAAGTAAGGATAATTTTAAAAATGTAAGTCAGCGGTTGCATTAAGAACTAATTTGTCTTTCGATTCCTGTCAACCCTGTATTTTTTAGTCAAGTATATGATTAGCTTTCAATTAAACTAGATCACTCTGATAGATGACGTCAGACATATTGAGGCTTGATTTCCTAGTATTTTTATTGTGTAACCACGGTTTTGTATGGCTAAATATGCACCTTTTCGAACAAACTGTATATGTATGTTGTAAAATGATGTTACAGGAGTGTCATCTGAAGAATTCTGAGAAGGTTAGTGAAAAAATTAATATATTTTGGCGGTGATTACGTTATAGCGCTCTTTGGCTGGAATCGATGCTCTGGTAACGTTTGCACATGTGGTATGCTAACTTATCGATTTATTGTGTTTTCGCTGAAAAACGCTTAGAAAATCTGAAATATGGTCTGAAATCACAAGAACTGGGTCTTTCCATTGCTATGCTTTGTCTATTTTTATGAAATGTTTTATGATGAGTAAATTGGTCATACACGTTGCTCTATCTAGTAATTCTAGTCGATTTGTGATGGTCGGTGCAATTGTAAACTGTGATTTCTACCTGAAATATGCACTTTTTTCTAACAACACCTATCCTATACCATAAATATGTTATCAGACTGTCATCTGAAGAGGTTTTTTATAGGTTATTGGCTATCAATATCTTAGTTTAGCCGAATTGGTGATAGCACCTGAAGGAGTAAGAAACTGATGGAGTTAGAAAAGTGGTGTATTTTGCTAACGTGTTTAGCTAATAGATTTACATATTGTGTCTTCCCTGTAAAACATTTGAAAAATCTGAAATGGTGGCTTTATTCACAAGATCTGTATCTTTCATCTGGTGTCTTGGACTTGTGATTTAATGATATTTAGATGCTACTATCTACTTGTGAAGCTATGCTAGCTATGCTAATCAGTGTGTGGGGGGGGGGGTGGGGGGTGATCCCGGACCCGGGGTAGAGGCTCGTGAAAGGTTAACTGACTTGCCTAGTTAAATAAAGGTTAAACAAAAAAAATACCAGACAAACAAGTGACAACGGCAGTTCCGTTTACTTGTTTCTCTACCAAGCTAGTCTCCGTTCTCTTCTATTTCCCCACAGCTGGGCTCTTGGAAGATTGGAAGACAGTAAAAGAACAGGATGGGCTGAAGAACTGTGCTCACTTCTCAGAGGCTGTGTGACCAGGTTACTCATTGGAAACAATACAGGTGTATCTGTTCCTCAAGTTTCTCTATCCCATGTCCTTGACTACACGCCCAGACCAGCGCCTTGACCAGCTACGAGGAGTGAACATGGAAGAGATGAACCATCCTTTCTCAGAAGACAGAAATGTCTCTACTATTGTTACGAATCCCTTTTGCCCTGCAGTCTAGGGGGGGGATGGAAACGAGACCCGTAACATACCTCATGCATATTATAACAGTGAAAAGGAACAGGGAGAACAAAAACCAAAGACAACTTAATTTACCGTCAAACACTAGTGGTTTCTTTTTAAAACACACGGTAAAGGGGGGCAGGAAAAGGGGCTGAGCTGGACCCAAGGAAATAAATAATAAGTATCCATAAACACCCCTAAACTAAACAACATGCTTTAACAACAGCTAACTAACCAAAAATACAGTGGGTGGTCCTCCCAGTTCTAACTAGTGTTCTTAGACAAAGTATTTCTACAGGTAATGTATGCCCGTGGGCGACTTGTCTTGGTACCCCCTTTTTCCACCATCAAACAAACAGTCAAACACCATAACAAAACAATACTCACAGGACAAAGTGACATGTAGTTGCAAAACCAAAAGAGAGATCTACAGAGAGATTGAGAACTACAGAGTTTGAGATCTACAGAGAGATTGAGATCTACAGAGAGATTGAGATCAGAGAGATTGAGGTCAGAGAGATTGAATGACAGAGAGATTGAATGTCATAGAGATTGCGCTTCAGAGAGATTGAACTCTTGAGAAAACTACTGACTGGGTTTTTAAACCAAGGGAAAGGGGCTGTGATAGGGTAAGGGAACAGGAGCAGGTGTCTTCTGATTGCCGACCGATTGGCGACACCTGTGAAAAGGGAAGAAGGAAAGAAAATACACACACACAGGATACACACACAGGATACCTGTATCCGTAACAATTGTTTAAGCATATGAACTGTTAACTATTAATGTTAAACAAATCAGGTAAATACTTGATTTTTCTCTCACAACAGACCATATCCGGAGATGGTTCTGGGAACCGTGCCTGAAACCTGGAGACTTGAGTCGGCTTCCCAAGATTATGGTTGTCACTAGTTACCACAGCCACATTCCAAGTTGTCTATATCATCGAAATTCAAAAAACTAGATGTTGCTTGTTGGTCTTAATTGTACCACTCCCACATGATGAAATCGAGGAGGGAACGTGGATCTGTCTCTGTCGGTCCGTCCGTTTGTACGTTAGTCACACGTGATATCTCAGACAGTACTGGCTTTGACAAAACTTGGGTGAATGATGCATCTTGCAAAAGAGATCTGGCATTTAAAGAGAAATTATAGAAATTGGCAGGGTTTATGACTGTAGTTGTGGTAACTGGTGACGATCTTTGATTGTGCCATGGCTCAGTGGGCTAATACAGTTTGGAGGTGAGCTGATATCCCAGGTTCAGTTGATACTGTGACTAATTCAAATCAATTGATTTTCATGAATTCTTCCTTCAAAAAAACAGTTTCTAAACTTTGACAAAACACTCAGCTGGTGTCCCTGGCTTTGTCCAACCCTGTTGCGATAGTGATAGATGTTACATGCCACATGCTTGTTTGAGTAAGATAATAACATGATGAGAATGTCTACTCCTTTTTGCATACCCCTATTTGGAAACAAAGAATATGAAAAACAAATTATAATCAATGAGTATCAGTTTAAGATGTATATAGGGCCAAGCAGGGGGGGACAGACACACCGAAGGAGAGAGAGCTGGAGATAAGAAGATAGACGGAGATAACTTTAAGTTGTTAATCAGTTATTGATCTGTTATCAAATCAATGACAACATGTACTATAGATGATCAGTAGATGATATTTCACTGGATATTTGTATTAATTATTTCATTTGACTTTTGCAGGAAAACAAGACACCAACCTAACATACGTCTTCATTCAGGAGAACAAGACCTGGATAGATGCTCAGAGTTACTGCAGACAGCATCACACAGACCTGGTCAGTGTGAGGAACCAGACTGAGAACACAGAGATAAAGAAGAAGATATCACTGAGGGGACTTCCTGTGTGGATCGGTCTGTTTCAAGACTCCTGGAGATGGTCAGACCAGAGTGACTCCTCATTCAGAAACTTGTGGCCAGGATGGCTTTCAACAGAATAGGCATTCAACTGCACTCTGGTGCATTCTAATCCTTCTTCTCCTTATCATGCTAAATTGAGAAATTATCCCTGTGATAACGCCTTTCCTTTCATCTGCTATGGTAAGTTACCATATTCTCCACCTGATCTACCTGATACTATGATGACAGGAGAACTAATGTTGCCCCATGATTCACTACTGTCATTGTGGGATTGTATTCTATTCTTGGCATAGCTGTGGAGACCATGACTACCCCCCTGCCCACACCCACAACAACGTCTAGCCCCCTGCCCATGACCACGACTACCCCCCTGCCCACAACTACGACTGCCCCCCTGACAACAACCACGACTTCCCCCATACCCACAACAACGACTACCCCCCTGCCCACAACAACAACTACCCCCATACCCACAACCACGACTACCCCCCTGCCCACAACAACAACTACCCCCCTGCCCACAACTACGACTGCCCCCCTGACAACAACCACGACTTCTCCCATACCCACAACCACGATTACCCCCCTGCCCACAACCACAACTGTCCCCCTGCCCACAACCACAACCACGACTACCTCCCTGCCCACAACCACAACTACCCCCATACCTACAACCACGACTACCCCCATACCCACAACAACGACTACCCCCTGCCCACAACTACGACCGCCCCCCTGACAACATCCACGACTTCCCCCATACCCACAACCACAACTACCCCCATAGCCACAACCAAGACTACCCCCATACCCACAACAACGACTACCCCCTGCCCACAACTACGACCGCCCCCCTGACCACATCCACGGCTTCCCCCATACCCACAACCACGACTACCCCACTGACCACAAACACGACTACTCCCCTGCTCACAACTACGACTTCCCCCCTGCCCACAACCACGACTTCCCCCATACCCACAACAACGACTACCCCCCTGCACACAACAACAACTACCCCCCTGCCCACAACAACAACTACCCCCCTGCCCACAACCACGACTACCCCACTGACCACAAACACGACTACCCCCCAGCCCACAACTACGACTGCCCCCCTGCCAACAACCACGACTTCCCCCATGCCCACAACCACGACTTCCCCCATGCCCACGACCACGACTACCCCCCTGTCCACAACCACAACTACCCCCCTGCCCACGACCACGACTTCCCCCATGCCCACAACCACGACTTCCCCCATGCCCACGACCACGACTACCCCCCTTTCCACAACCACAACTACCCCCCTGCCCACGACCACGACTTCCCCCATGCCCACAACCACGACTACCCCCATACCCACAACTACGACTACCCCCCTGCCCACAACTACGACTACCCCCATGCCCACAACCACGGCTACCCCCATACCCACAACTACGACTACCCCCCTGCCCACAACCACAACTACCCCCATGCCCACAACCACAACGAACCCTCTGCCCACAACCACGACTACCCCCCCGATTATACACAAGACTGCCTCCCCGACCCCTGAGAAACCTCAACTGAAGAGACAGGTGGTGAGAGTGAAGATGACCCCAAAGGATCAAAATGTGAACCTCAGAGATCTTGCTGTTCTGTACGCCATCTTACAAGAGGTCAGTTTCCCCCTGTTCACTCAGTAATGATACAAACTGTACAGACCTCTTTTCTGGTCTGGAAAAATGTATTTTGTGGATGTCCTCCTCTCTGGTCTGGGTCCTAGTCTGTTGTGGAGGACTTCTTCTCTGGTCTGGGTCCTGGTCTGGGTCCTAGTCTGTTGTGGATGACTTCTTCTCTGGTGTGGGTCCTAGTCTGTTGTGGATGACCTCCTCTCTGATCTGGGTTCTAGTCTGTTGTGGATGACCTCCTCTCTGATCTGGGTTCTAGTCTGTTGTGGATGACTTTTTCTCCTGGCTGTGACACAACTCTCCGAAGGTGTCTCAGGGAGAATGGGATATGCAAAAACACATTGCCAATTCAAACACTTGTACATGTGTGAAATTGTCACGCCTGCTCCTGCTCTTCCCCCCTGGCACTCGAGGGCGCCAGTAACCCCAGCACTACGCACACCTGCCCACCGATGGAACCGGGGGAGCCTAAGCCAGTTCGTCGGGCAGCTGGCTCGAGAGGTTCCTTGCCCCGGTTGGCTCGGAAGGCGCCAATCCCACGTCAGGCCTCAGCCGGATCGTCAGGTTTTTACACCCAGCCGGCTCGTCAGGCTGGTACGCTTCCACAGGATCATCGAGCTCCCACACCTCAGCGGTATTGACAGGCCTTCATGCCTCAGCCAGATTGTCAGGCTCCTATGCCTCAGCCAGTTCGTCAGGATATCACGCCCAGCCGGCTTGTCCAGTCAGGCTCGCCCAGGTGGGACGTCGGGTGGTGCCCCTAGAGGGGGGGTACTGTCATGCCTGCTCCCAATCTCCCCCCCTGGCGCCAGGCTCCCCAGCATTACGCACTCCTGCCACCATCATTACGCACACCTGCCTTCCACCGTCAGGCGCATCAGCAATTATTGGACTCACCTGGACTCAATCACATCTGTCATCTCCTTTATATCTGTCTGTTCCCCTGCTCTGTTCCCTGCTTCAGCATTGATTGTAGTCTGTCTTTGTATACCAGTGTGTTGACGCTGTTCCTGTCTTGTTCCATGTTTGTTCCTAATTAAATGTTGACTCCCGGTACCTGCTTCTAGACTCCAGCGTCGGTCCTTACAGAAACAGGACAAATATAAGCCTCGTCTCCTCATAGAGTCCAAGGGTTGAAGTGAAGAACGTCTCAGTATAGCAGGAAGGAATGGTAGTTGTAGATCTTTAGAATGACTAGTACAGAGTGAAATAATGTGGGGTTCTGTATGTTTGTTTCTCCAGATATGGAACAAGCTGAAGGAGCAGGGGTTACCTGCAGACATCAAAGTTACATGGAAAAAGCAGCCTTATGGGAAGGTTTTCCACAAGGAGGAAGAGGGGTCTCCCAAGAAAGAAGAGGAGGAGAAGAAGATGAAGAGGATGATGACAAAGAGAGAACTCTAGTTATGTTAAATGTTCTCCTTATATTTCTCTTTTTATTACATTAATGATCTGTACTGGTCTAGATGTATATTGTTTTATCATATTTAATATTGTTCAATCATATATTGAATTTTGTTTTATTGTATATTAGTATTGTTTTATCATAGGATGTGATCTTAAGTTACAAATCTGTAACATTGTTCATTGTTTGAATCTCTTTTGTTAGTTTATATATTAGAACCTAGTTTTAACTGTAACAGTAGACTTTATGGTTAATTTGGAATGTTAATAAATAACATGATATGTGGTAGTGAGAGATGCTATTTTTCCTCAGTCATTATAGACAGTATTCAGACTTGAGATCTGATCACTGGAATTTCTGTACATTGACATCAATGAATGATTCAGATGAAAGTCCCAGTTGCAACCACAGATCTCATGTCAGATTACCATTCTAACAGCTCTGTATTTCTTTACTGGAAGTTCATTTAGATTTCAAGAAATAATCTCTCATTCATCAACTAGGTTCTATATGAATTAAACTACACATTTTTTATGACCAAATAAAGGTTTAAAATGTTCTAGGGTGTGTTTGTTATATTTGGTTCATATTTCATTTATGTTAGTCATTAAGACCCATCACAACCACCAAACAGGTGTCAACTATAACCATGACCTGCTGACCAATGATTTGCATTTGAAAAAGACTGAAGTTTTGCATTAATTCACAGTCAATGAAAGAGGAGAGAGAGAGTGCAGAACACTCAATGACAGAGGGGGGGGGGAGATTACCCAATGACAGAGGGGAGGGAGGGAAGATTACCCAATGACAGAGGAGAGTGATGGCATATCGGCCAATGACAGAGGAGAGGGAGGTCAGAGAACCCAATGTCAGAGGAGAGGGAGGTCAGAGAACCCAATGACAGAGGAGAGGGAGGTCAGAGAACCCAATGACAGAGGAGAGGGAGGTCAGAGAACCCAATGACAGAGGAGAAGGAGGTCAGAGAACCCAATGACAGAGGAGAGGGAGGTCAGAGAACCCAATGATAGAGGAGAGGGAGGTCAGAGAACCCAATGATAGAGGAGAGGGAGGTCAGAGAACCCAATGACAGAGGAGAGGGAGGGCAGAGAACCCAATGACAGAGGAGAGGGAGGTCAGAGAACCCAATGATAGAGGAGAGGGAGGTCATAGAACCCAATGCTGGAGGTGTTTTTCAAGACATATTCACAACATCAGGACCATCTGCTCTCTCCATGACAGTTACAAGTCAATCACCAGTCAGCAGATATCAATCCAATTGATCATGAGGGATGAGATGGAACGAGCTATTTGGAGTAGAGATCCACTACCAGCCAACTTGACACAACTGAGTGAAGCATTGGTGTTGACTTGGGCCAGCATCCCTGTGGAACGCTTTTGACACCTTGTAGAGTTCATGCCCCAACAAATTGAGACTGTTTTGAGGTTAACCTTTCACGAGCCTCTACCCCGGGTCCGGGATCACCCCCCACCCCCCCCACACACTGATTAGCATAGCTAGCATAGCTTCACAAGTAGATAGTAGCATCTAAATATCATTAAATCACAAGTCCAAGACACCAGATGAAAGATACAGATCTTGTGAATAAAGCCACCATTTCAGATTTTTAAAATGTTTTACAGGGAAGACAAAATATGTAAATCTATTAGCTAAACACGTTAGCAAAATACACCACTATTCTAACTCCATCAGTTTCTTACTCCTTCAGGTGCTATCACCAATTCGGCTCAACTAAGATATTGATAGCCAATAACCTATAAAAAAAACCATCAGATGACAGTCTGATAACATATTCATGGTATAGGATAGTTTTTGTTAGAAAAAAGTGCATATTTCAGGTAGAAATCACAGTTTACAATTGCACCGACCATCACAAATCGACTAGAATTACTAGATAGAGCAACGTGTATGACCAATTTACTCATCATAAAACATTTCATAAAAATAGACAAAGCATAGCAATGGAAAGACCCAGTTCTTGTGATTTCAGACCATATTTCAGATTTTCTAAGCGTTTTTCAGCGAAAACACAATAAATCGATAAGTTAGCATACCACATGTGCAAACGTTACCAGAGCATCGATTCCAGCCAAAGAGCGCTATAACGTAATCACCGCCAAAATATATTAATTTTTTCACTAACCTTCTCAGAATTCTTCCGATGACACTCCTGTAACATCATTTTACAACATACATATACAGTTTGTTCGAAAAGGTGCATATTTAGCCATACAAAACCGTGGTTATACAATGGAAATAGTCACAACTCAAGCCTCAAAAAGAGGAACGTCAGCTTTCAGAGTGATCTAGTTTAATCGAAAGCTAATCATATACTTGACTAAAAAATACAGGGTTGACAGGAATCGAAAGACAAATTAGTTCTTAATGCAACCGCTGATTTACATTTTTAAAATTATCCTTACTTTTCAATACAGGGTTCGCCAAGTGAAGCTATACCAAACAAAATGGCGAAATATGCGTTTAAAATATTTCGACAGAACAACGATTTATCATATTAAATATTGCTTACTTTGAGCTGTTCTTCCATCATATTCTTGGGCAATGTATCCTTTCTATGTTATAAACGTCTTTTGGTCGATAGATGTCCTCTGTCCTTCGAAATATCCACTAACGATCGAACGGGACCCCAAAACGTGTCCAAAGTTTCAGAGTGCACAACAAAGAAATTCCTCAAAATCGCACTAAACGGATATAAATTGCTATAAAACGGTTCAAATTAACTACATTATGATGTTTTTAACAACTATAACGACTGAAAACATGACCGGAGAAATATTGCTGGTTAGACAAGGATTTGGAATGAGGCAAGTCCGATGTCCTTCACGCTTCAGGCGCGCGACGAGAAAGGGCGGTCCCTATACATTTTGTGGTTTTATAATGGCTGGGATTGTGCAATAGACTCCATTCAAAACGTGATGACGTACAGACACCCAGAGGAAGACGTAGGCAGTGTCGGTTTCTTCATAGCATTCACTGTCGCCTTAAAAACAGACTCCAGATCAGGGGTAAAAATTTCTGAAATCTGACCCCTGTCATGTAAAGTGCTGTAGATATTGTTCTGTACCACTCAGAGACAAAATTCCAACTTCTATAGAAACTAGAAGGTGTTTTCTATCCAATAATAACAATAATATGCATATTGTACGATCAAGAATTTAGCACGAGGCAGTTTAATTTGGAGACCCAAATATGCTAATGCGGAACAGCACCCCCTATAGTTGCAAGAAGTTAACTGATGGTGTTCCTAATGTTTTGTACGCTCAGTGTATATTTTTACCATAGCAACACAATAATACCCTGAATAACATTCAAATATAAACAGGGTGAAAAATACCAATATTGTCACGTTCCTGACCTATTTCTGTTAGTTTGTTGTATGTGTTAGTTGGTCAGGACGTGAGTTTGGGTGGGCATTCTATGTTGTCTGTTTCTATGTTGGTTTAAGGGTTGCCTGGTATGGCTCTCAATTAGAGGCAGGTGTTTGGCGTTCCTCTAATTGAGAGTCATATTTAGGTAGGTTGTTTCACAGTGTTTGTTGTGGGTGGTTGTCTCCTGTGTCTGTATGTATGTTCGTGGCACACGGGACTGTAGCGTTTGTTTGTAGTCGTGTACCTGCTCGTGTGTTCTTCATGTTGTATGTAAGTTCCATGTTCAGGTCTGTCTACGTCGTGTTTGTTATTTTGTAATTTTCAAGTGTTTTCGTGTTCGTTTCGTAATTCAATAAATATCAGTTATGTCATCATACCTCGCTGCACATTGGTCTTCAGATCCCTCTCTCCTCTCCTCGTCCGAGGAGGAGGAGGAATTAGAGAATCGTTACAAATATGTCTTAACACATTTTCAGAGAGTGAGAGCTGAGACCAGGTCCACTGGGTTCCTGCCTGTCTCTGTGGTGTACCTCCAGCCCTGTTCCAGTCAAGTGGCTTTACCTTCGACTGTCACTGTCAAATAAGGCCTCACTCACTCACCTGAACATTACTAGAAATCCCTCAACCCTTTTCTGTACAATGAGGCAATTTCTGGGTGATAGACTAGACAAGAGGAGTGGGTTATCTCCTTTGAATCAAGAGAAACATCACATGCAAATGTTCTGTATAGCCTCTCTAACTGTTTCCTTCTCTAGTTCTGTCCAACCCCTTATCCAGTGGGATGAATGTCACGCTACAGTTTTGTTTTAATTTGAGATGAATAACAAATTCAAGCAAATGAGGATCAGTGTAAGGTTTAAATAGGGATAAACATGGGATGACAGACACACAGTAGGAGAGACAGAGAGATAGAAAGGGGAGAGAGTAATATAGCGAGCGAGAGAGAGAGAGTCAGAGAGACATAGAGAGACAGAGACAGAGAGAGAGAGAGAGTCAGAGAGACAGAGAGATAGAAAGGGGAAAGAGTAATATAGTGAAAGAGAGAGAGAGAGTCAGAGAGACATAGAGAGACAGAGACAGAGACAGAGACAGACAGACAGACAGACAGAGAAAGAGCGAGAGTAAGAGAGATTTCTTCAAACAACAGGTGAGGCCATTTTGGGTTGTGGAATCATGTTGTAATTCTAACATATTTTATTGTAGATAAATGTTTATATTATTTATAAGATACTGTTTTTATTACCAGTTTTGAAGGTTCCATTGTAGAATAATCAACCATGTGTTCTAACCCTTGTTGGCTCTCTGGAGACGTTATGTTGAGGTTTTTCACCACTACCCACTTCCAATACTTTAGAAACCTAACATAACAATCACTGATTGTTCCTGTCTCTGAACAGGTGATAACCCTCTATGTGGGGAGCATTATCTTCACCTGTCCTGTCACATCATATCAGTAAAAAAGGAGAAAGACAGTTTGCATTGGTAAAGTGTTGCAACCTTGAAGTGCATTAATTTTAATCATATATCCTTTGAATTTCACAGTGATGGAAACGTTGTTGTATCTCACCCTGCTAATCTCAGGTCAGTTTACTGTGTGTGTGTCCCAGCTAATCGGCTCCATATTATCCCCAAGACATTGGCCCAGTGTGGCCCAGTGTAGGCAGCTCATATCTGGTGAGGACAGACTTCACTGTTCCTGAAATAAGCCCACTCTTTGGATCTGCTGTCCGTATTGGGTCCATTTGGTCCCCAAAATTATGTTGATGACCACCTTATGGTAATTTATCAGTTATATCTCTAATATATAGGTATTTATTTATATATAATTTATTTAGTACAAGTTAAATCAAATATTGCTAAAGTAATGAATAAATTGTAATATTTGTGAGCCCTAATTTCTGTTAGGTGTTTTCACATATGTTGGGGTTGCAGGTAGCCTAGTGGGAATACCCACCCAGGGTATGTGCAGTCATGTATGCTGGGTGTGTGTGTGTGTGTTTGCACACTAAGGTGTACTGTATTGTGTCTTAACAGATCCATAGATAGTGTGGTTGGGGTTGAGAAGATGCTGGAGAAAATATCCCTCATTAATCATTATTCTGTTCACAGGGTTCTACACAACTTCTTCATGTCTTCATCAGTATCACCTCATTAGCAACAATAGGACCTGGACTGATGCCCAGAGATACTGTAGAGCACATTACACTGATCTGGCTACAGTGGATGACATGGAGGACCAGAACAGGCTGAATACCAGTGTCAGTGGAAATCATTCCTGGTTCTGGATTGGACTGAAGAAGGGAGACTCCATGAAGTGGCACTGGTCTCTGGCAGACAGACGTTTCTACAGAGAGGGGGAGACTGAGTTCAGAAACTGGGACACTGGGACACCCCAAAATGGTAACTGTGCTTTAATGAGTACAGCTGGTCTGTGGCACAACACCTCCTGTGATGACCAGCATCACTTCATCTGTTATGATGGTGAGTGTTTACATACTAATGATGAAGCCTGTTCTAAGTGCTGGAGCTGCCATTGAGTTGAAACATAGACTCATGATAGCTTTAAGTTGTTAATCAGTTATTGATCTGTTATCAAATCAATGACAACATGTACTATAGATGATCAGTAGATGATATTTCACTGGATGTTTGTATTGATTATTAAATTTGACTTTTGCAGGAAAACAAGACACCAACCTAACATACGTCTTAATTCAGGAGAACAAGACCTGGATAGATGCTCAGAGTTACTGCAGACAGCATCACACAGACCTGGTCAGTGTGAGGAACCAGACTGAGAACACAGAGATAGAGAAGAAGATATCACTGAGGGGACTTCCTGTGTGGATCGGTCTGTTTCAAGACTCCTGGAGATGGTCAGACCAGAGTGACTCCTCATTCAGAAACTGGCAGTCAGAATCCTTTTCAACAGATCAGAGTTACAACTGCACTCTGATGTCTTCTTATCCTTCTCATCCTTCTTATTCTAAATGGATAAATCAACCCTGTAACATCACCACTTCTTTCATCTGCTATGGTAAGTTACCATATTCTCCACCTGATCTACATGATATTATGATGACAGGAGAACTCTAATGTTGCCCCCATGATTCACTACTGTCATTGTGGGATTTTATTATTTTCTTGGCATAGCTGTGGAGACCACGACTACCCCCCTGCCCAGACCCACAACCACGACTTGCTCCCAGCCCACGACCACAACTGCCCCCCTGACCACAACAACGACTACCCCTCTGCCCACGACCACGACTACCCGCCTGATCATACAAAAGATTACCTCTCTGACCCCTGAGACACCTCAACTGAAGAGACAGGTGGTGAGAATGAAAGTGACCCCAAAGGATCAAAATCTGAACTTCAGTGATCCTGCTGTTCAGGACGCCATCTTACAAGAGGTGAGTTTCCCCCTGTTCATGAAGAACCAACTCAGCAATGATACCAACTGTACAAACCTCTTGTCTGGTCTGGGTCCTAGTCTGTTGTGGATGTCCTCCTCTCTGGTCTGGGTCCTAATCTGTTGTGGATGTCCTCTTCTCTGGTCTGGGTCCTAGTCTGTTGTGGATGGCCTCCTCTCTGGTCTGGGTCCTAGTCTGTTGTGGATGTCCTCCTCTCTGGTCTGGGTCCAAGTCTGTTGTGGATGACCTCCTCTCTGGTCTGGGTCCTAGTCTGTTGTGGATGACCTCCTCTCTGGTCTGGGTCCTAGTCGGTTGTGGTTGAACTCCTCTCTGGTCTGGGTCCTAGTCTGTTGTGGATGGCCTCCTCTCTGGTCTGGGTCCTAGTCTGTTGTGGATGACCTCCTCTCTGGTCTGGGTCCTAGTCGGTTGTGGTTGAACTCCTCTCTGGTCTGGGTCCTAGTCTGTTGTGGATGTCCTCCTCTCTGGTCTGGGTCCTAGTCTGTTGTGGATGGCCTCCTCTCTGGTCTGGGTCCTAGTCTGTTGTGGACGACCTTCTACCCAGGCTGTGACCCCGCTCTCATAGGGTGTCTCAGGGAGAGTGGGATATCCAAAAACACATTTCCAATTCACACATGTATATTAAAGCGCACTTGTACATGTGTGAAATAGGTCAAATATAAGCCTCATCTCCTCATAGAGACAAAGGGTTGAAGTGAAGAACGTCTCAGTATAGCAGGAAGGAATGGTAGTTGTAGATCTTCAGACTGACTAATATAGAGTGAAATATTCAAATCAAATCAAATCTCATTTTTCACAAACACATGGTTAGCAGATGTTATTGCGAGTATGTGAAATGCTTGTGCTTCTAGTTCCGACAGTATCTAACAACTAATCTAACAATTCCACAACAACAACTTAATACACACAAATCTAATTTAAGGGATGGAATAAGAATATGTACATATAAATATATGGATGGGCCATGACCGACCGGTATAGACAAGATGCAGTAGATGGTATAAAAGTGTGGGTCTCTGTGTGTCTTTGTGTTTCTGCAGATAAGGAACAAGCTGAAGGAGCAGGGGTTACCTGCAGACACCAAAGTGACATGGAAAAAGCAGCCTGATGGGAAGGTCTTCCACAAGGAGGAAGAGGGGTCTCCCAAGAAAGAAGAGGAGGAGAAGATGAAGAAGAGGATGATGACAAAGAGAGAACTCTAGTTATGTCAAATGTTCTCCTTACATTTCTCTTTTTTATTTACATTAACAATCTGTACTGGGATGTATTTTCTCAACCTAATTAAATGTGTTTTATTAAGTAAATTGTTTAATTATAAACATTAATAGTGTTTTATCATGACATGTTTTTCTTGATAATATTCTTGACTTGGTTGTTTTATTACAGGGTGTGTTCTCAAGATAGACTTTTCACACATCATGTCTGTAAATGAGTTATCTGTAGTTATGTTGATATACAGTGCTGTGAAAAAGTATTTGCCTCCTTTCTAATTTTCTCAACTTTTACATATTTTTGATGCTGAATGTTATCTGATCTTCAAAGAAAACAGAATATTAGATGAAGGGAACCTGAGTGAACAAATAACACAACAATTACATACCTATTTAATTTATTTCATAACAAAGTTATGTAACACCCAATGTTCATGTGTGAAAAATGTATCAATAACTGGTTGAGCCACCTTGAACTGCAACAACTCCAACCAAACGTTTCCTGTAGTTGTTGATCCATCTCTCACGTCGCTATGGAAGAGTTTAGGCCCACTCTTCCACTTAGAACTAGTTAAACTCAGCGACATTGTCTCGACTTCCGCCGAAGTTGGTCCCTCTCCTTGTTCGGGCTGTGTTCGGCGGTCGAAGTCATGTAGACTTGATTGTGTGTTTTGGATCATTGTCTTGCTGCATGACCCAGCTGCTCTTCAGCATCAGCTCACAGACGGATGGCCTGACATTCTCCTGTAGAATTCTCTGATACTGAGCAGAACTCATGGTTCCTTCTAACCTTTGGACTAAATGGGTCCCATTACGTCTGATAACCAAACACTGCATTCCACAGTAAAAACATTATTTCAATTGTCAAGCGTGGTGGTGGTAGTGTGATGGTTTGGGGATGCTTTGCTGAGTTAAAGCAGTTCTGCATGGAAGAGTGGGCCACAATTCCTCCACAGCAATGTGAGAGACTGATCAACAACTACAGGAAGCGTTTGGTTGCAGTCATTAGAGCTAAAGGTGGAACAACCAGTTATTGAGTGTAAAGGGGAAATTACTTTTTCACACAGGGGAATTGGGTGTTAAATAACTTTGTTAATTAAATAGATAAAATAAGTATAAATATTTCATGTTACTTGGAAACTCAGGTTCACTTTATCTAATATTAGGTTTTGGTTGAGGATCTGATAACATTCAATATCAAAAATATGTAAAAATAGAGAATCAGAAAGGGGGCAACTACTTTTTCACAGCACTGTAAGTATCAATGTGTTTTTCTAATTGGCATGTAACTTTCTTTAATTGAAAATGTATTTAGACCATAGTTTACATACTGCATAGCCAATGTAGTCTCAGCATGTTTTTTACAGGTTAATGAAGATGTATTTTCTGATGATCAAATAAATACTTGTTGCAGATTGACAGTATAGGTCTAGAGTTGTGATTTTTTAAGTTTCAACTTAATATTATTTTAATGTATATTTGACACATTTTACCTTAGTGATAAAGACAGCTAGACATAATGTGTAATCAAGTCCTCTCTTCAGGACTCTGATAAACTGGTACCAGTTAGAACCATGTCCTGCTGACCAGAGCTTTAGTTACATTTTACATAACTTCCTCAAATCAGACAGAGGGGAACTTTACCACATCAAGCCAGACCCAGGATATTTCCTGGAACACACAATCATGTGACATCAGTAACTAACCTGGTCTCAGATCTGATGGCGTAGCAGTGAAGACGTGTTTTAGTTCGTCCTCTCGTGTACTTTTGTATTTTTCTTATTTTTTGTATATATTTCTATTTTATTTTCACTCTTTTCCATTTTAATTCGATTAAACCTTCCGGTAACCTGCCTCGCCCAATGTGATACGGAATCGCTATTTTTTTACATTTTAGAACACATTCAAGAACCACCAGAAGCTAACAAGCTAATTAGCTACAAGCTATTTAGTCATTGTTGGCCACTGCTAGCGGCTTTTACCTTCTGCACAGATACCATCCCTGTTTTTAGCCTGGATAATACTCGCCAATCTACCAGTATTGGAGTGTCTCTCCACTACAACGCCGGATTCCTGCCGTAATCCCTGGACCACTACTTCTGATCTTCACAGCTAGCTAGTGGCTAACGCCCCTGCCATGAAGCTAGCACCAGTTAGCCGTGAGCCAGGCGCATCTCCCGGCTAGCAAACTAAATTCTACAAAACCTCTTTCGCCATCTGGCTTGGATCTTCTGTCGACACGGCGCCCCGCCGCACCACCACGACTGGTCTGCCGACGAATACTCCATCCGCTGTGCCTTCAACCGGCCATCATCGGAGCAGACGCTCCTACAAGCCCCGGGCTACTAACTTTAAACGCTGTGTCACCCGCGTGCTAGCGTAGTGGCGACTACTCCGTGGCTTCCCTGTTCCATCTACTACAGCCCCCTGGACACTATGATCACTTGGCTACATAGCTGATGCCTGCTGGACTGTCCATTAATCACGATACTCCATTCTGTTTATTTTTTATCTGTCGGCCCCAGCCGCGAACTCAGGCTCTGGGTGTAGTTAATCCGACCCTCTCTGCCTAGTCATCGCCATTTTACCTGCTGTTTTTGTGTTAGCTGATTAGCTGCTGTTGTCTCACCTGTTGTCTTAGCTAGCTCTCCCAATCAATACCTGCGATTACTTTATGCCTCGCTGTATGTCTCTCTCAAATGTCAATATGCCTTGTATACTGTTGTTCAGGTTAGTTATCATTGTTTCAGTTTACAATGGAGCCCCTAGTTCCACTCTTCATACCTCTGACACCTCCTTTGTCCCACCTCCCACACATGCGGTGACCTCACCCATTATAACCAGCATGTCCAGAGATACAATCTCTCTTATCATCACCCGGTGCCTGGGCTTACCTCCGCTGTACCCGCACCTCACCATACCCCTGTCTGCACATTATGCCCTGAATCTATTCTACGACGCCCAGAAATCTGCTCCTTTTATTATTTGTCCCCAACGCTCTAGGCGACCAGTTTTGATAGCCTTTAGCCGCACCCTCATCCTACTCCTCCTCTGTTCCTCCGGTGATGTGGAGGTAAACCCAGGCCCTGCATGTCCCCAGGCACCCTCATTTGTTGACTTCTGTGATCGAAAATGTCATGTTTTGTCTTTGATCATCATGTCTTGTCCCTGTGCTTCCCTCTGCTGGTCTTATTAGGTTCTTTCCCTCTTTCTATCCCTCTCTCTCCTCCTCCCTCTCTCCCTCTCCCGCTCTCTCTCTCTATCGTTCCGTTCCTGCTCCCAGCTGTTTCTCATTCTCCTAACGACCTCATTTACTCTTTCACACCTGTCCCCTAATTTGCCCTATGATTAGAGTCCCTATTTCTCCCTCTGTTTTCCGCTTCTGTCCTTGTCGGATTCTTGTTTGATGTTTGCTGTTCTGTGTCCTTGTTCCGCCCTGTCGTGTTTTTGCCTTCTTCAGATGCTGCGTGTGAGCAGGTGTCTATGTCAGCTACGGCCTGTGCCTTCCTGAAGCGACCTGCAGTCTGTGGTCGCGTCTCCAGTCGTTCCTCTCTACTGACGAGAGGATTTCAGTTTCCTGTTTTGGATTTACCTTTGATAATATCCAGGAGAATCATTGTTTGTTTAATACTGGAATAAAGACTCTGTTTCTATTACGTCGCTTTTGGGTCCTCATTCACCAGCATAACAGAAGAATCCGACCAAGAATGGACCCAGCGACTACGGATTCTCGCAACACTGCGGTCGAGATCCAGGGAGCAATGCTCGGCAGACACGAGCAGGAATTGTCTGCTGCTCGTCATGCCGTTGAGACCCTGGCCGCTCACGTCTCCGATCTCTCAGGACAGTTTCAGAGTCTTCGTCTCGTGCCACCAGCTACTTCCTGGTCTTCCGAGTCTCCGGAACCTAGGGTTAATAACCCACCATGTTACTCTGGGCAGCCCACTGAGTGTCGCTCCTTTCTCACCCAGTGTGATATTGTGTTCTCTCTCCAGCCCAACACATACTCAAGAGAGAGAGCTCGGATTGCTTACGTCATATCACTCCTTACTGGTCGGGCTCGGGAGTGGGGCACAGCTATCTGGGAGGCAAGGGCTGAGTGTTCTAATGTTTATCAGAACTTTAAAGAGGAGATGATACGGGTTTTTGATCGTTCAGTTTTTGGGAAGGAGGCTTCCAGGGCCCTGGCTTCCCTATGTCAAGGTGATCGATCCATAACGGATTACTCTATAGAGTTTCGCACTCTTGCTGCATCCAGTGACTGGAACGAGCCGGCGTTGCTCGCTCGTTTTCTGGAGGGACTCCACGCTGAGGTTAAGGATGAGATTCTCTCCCGGGAGGTTCCTTCCAGCGTGGACTCTTTGATTGCACTCGCCATCCGCATAGAACGACGGGTAGATCTTCGTCACCGAGCTCGTGGAAGAGAGCTCGCGTTAACGGTGTTTCCCCTCTCCGCATCTCAACCATCTCCTCCCATCGGCTCAGAGACTGAGCCCATGCAGCTGGGAGGTATTCGCATCTCGACTAAGGAGAGGGAACGGAGAATCACCAACCGCCTTTGCCTCTATTGCGGTTCTGCTGGACATTTTGTCATGTCATGTCCAGTAAAAGCCAGAGCTCATCAGTAAGCGGAGGGCTACTGGTGAGCGCTACTACTCAGGTCTCTCCATCAAGATCCTGTACTACCTTGTCGGTCCATCTACGCTGGACCGGTTCGGCTGCTTCCTGCAGTGCCTTGATAGACTCTGGGGCTGAGGGTTGTTTTATGGACGAAGCATGGGCTCGGAAACATGACATTCCTCTCAGACAGTTAGGGAAGCCCACGCCCATGTTCGCCTTAGATGGTAGTCCTCTCCCCAGTATCAGATGTGAGACACTACCTTTAACCCTCACAGTATCTGGTAACCACAGTGAGACCATTTCCTTTTTGATTTTTCGTTCACCTTTTACACCTGTTGTTTTGGGTCATCCCTGGCTAGTATGTCATAATCCTTCTATTAATTGGTCTAGTAATTCTATCCTATCCTGGAACGTTTCTTGTCATGTGAAGTGTTTAATGTCTGCTATCCCTCCTGTTTCTTCTGTCCCCTCTACTCAGGAGGAACCTGGTGATTTGACAGGAGTGCCGGAGGAATATCATGATCTACGCACGGTCTTCAGTCGGTCCAGAGCCAACTCTCTTCCTCCTCACCGGTCGTATGATTGTTGTATTGATCTCCTTCCGGGGACCACTCCCCCTCGGGGTAGACTATACTCTCTGTCGGCTCCCGAACGTAAGGCTCTCGAGGATTATCTGTCTGTTTCTCTCGACGCCGGTACCGTGGTGCCTTCTTCCTCTCCCGCCGGAGCGGGGTTTTTCTTTGTTAAGAAGAAGGACGGTACTCTGCGCCCCTGCGTGGATTATCGAGGGCTGAATGACATAACGGTTAAGAATCGTTATCCGCTTCCCCTTATGTCGTCAGCCTTCGAGATTCTGCAGGGAGCCAGGTTCTTTACTAAGTTGGACCTTCGTAACGCTTACCATCTCGTACGCATCAGAGAGGGGGACGAGTGGAAAACGGCGTTTAACACTCCGTTAGGGCATTTTGAATACCGGGTTCTGCCGTTCGGTCTCGCTAATGCTCCAGCTGTCTTTCAGGCATTAGTTAATGATGTACTGAGAGACATGCTGAACATCTTTGTTTTCGTTTACCTTGACGATATCCTGATTTTTTCACCGTCACTCGAGATTCATGTTCAGCACGTTCGACGTGTACTCCAGCGCCTTTTAGAGAATTGTCTCTACGTGAAGGCTGAGAAGTGCGCCTTTCATGTCTCCTCTGTCACATTTCTCGGTTCTGTTATTTCCGCTGAAGGCATTCAGATGGATCCCGCTAAGGTCCAGGCTGTCAGCGATTGGCCCGTTCCTAAGTCACGTGTCGAGTTGCAGCGCTTTCTCGGTTTCGCTAATTTCTATCGGCGTTTCATTCGTAATTTCGGTCAAGTGGCTGCCCCTCTCACAGCTCTGACTTCTGTCAAGACTTGCTTTAAGTGGTCCGGTTCCGCCCAGGGAGCTTTTGATCTCCTCAAGAAGCGTTTTACATCCGCCCCTATCCTTGTTACTCCTGACGTCACTAAACAATTCATTGTCGAGGTTGACGCTTCAGAGGTGGGCGTGGGAGCCATTCTGTCCCAGCGCTTCCAGTCTGACGATAAGGTCCATCCTTGCGCTTACTTTTCTCATCGCCTGTCGCCATCGGAACGCAACTATGATGTGGGTAACCGCGAACTGCTCGCCATCCGCTTAGCCATAGGCGAATGGCGACAGTGGTTGGAGGGGGCGACCGTCCCTTTTGTCGTTTGGACTGACCATAAGAACCTTGAGTACATCCGTTCTGCCAAACGACTTAATGCACGTCAAGCTCGTTGGGCGTTGTTTTTCGCTCGTTTCGAGTTCGTGATTTCCTATCGCCCGGGAAATAAGAACACCAAGCCTGATGCCTTATCCCGTCTCTTTAGTTCTTCTGTGGCTTCTACCGACCCCGAGGGGATTCTCCCTGAAGGGCGTGTTGTCGGGTTGACTGTCTGGGGAATTGAGAGACAGGTAAAGCAAGCACTCACTCACACTGCGTCGCCGCGCGCTTGTCCTAGTAACCTTCTGTTCGTTCCTGTCTCTACTCGTCTGGCTGTTCTTCAGTGGGCTCATTCTGCCAAGTTAGCTGGCCACCCCGGCGTTCGGGGTACGCTTGCTTCTATTCGCCAGCGGTTTTGGTGGCCTACTCAGGAGCGGGACACGCGCCGTTTCGTGGCTGCTTGTTCGGACTGCGCGCAGACTAAGTCAGGTAACTCTCCTCCTGCCGGTCGTCTCAGACCGCTTCCCATTCCTTCTCGACCTTGGTCTCACATCGCCTTAGACTTTATTACCGGTCTGCCTTCGTCTGCGGGGAAGACTGTGATTCTTACGGTTATCGATAGGTTCTCTAAGGCGGCACATTTCATTCCCCTCGCTAAGCTTCCTTCCGCTAAGGAGACGGCACAAATCATCATTGAGAATGTGTTCAGAATTCATGGTCTCCCGTTAGACGCCGTTTCAGACAGAGGCCCGCAATTCACGTCACAGTTTTGGAGGGAGTTCTGTCGTTTGATTGGTGCTTCCGTCAGTCTCTCTTCCGGGTTTCATCCCCAGTCTAACGGTCAAGCAGAAAGGGCCAATCAGTCGATTGGTCGCATATTACGCAGCCTTTCGTTTTGAAACCCTGCGTCTTGGGCAGAACAGCTCCCCTGGGCTGAGTACGCTCACAACTCGCTTCCTTCGTCTGCTACCGGGCTATCTCCATTTCAGAGTAGTCTTGGGTACCAGCCTCCTCTGTTCTCGTCCCAGCTCGCCGAGTCCAGCGTTCCCTCCGCTCAGGCTTTTGTCCAACGTTGTGAGCGCACCTGGAGGAGGGTCAGGTCTGCACTTTGCCGTTACAGGGCGCAGACTGTGAGAGCCGCCAATAAACGTAGGATTAAGAGTCCTAGGTATTGTCGCGGTCAGAGAGTGTGGCTTTCCACTCGTAACCTTCCCCTTACGACAGCTTCTCGCAAGTTGACTCCGCGGTTCATTGGTCCGTTCCGTGTCTCTCAGGTCGTCAATCCTGTCGCTGTGCGACTGCTTCTTCCGCGACATCTTCGTCGCGTCCACCCTGTCTTCCATGTCTCTTGTGTCAAGCCTTTTCTTCGCGCCCCCGTTCGTCTTCCCTCCCCCCCCCCCCATCCTTGTCGAGGGCGCACCTATTTACAAGGTACGGAAGATCATGGACATGCGTTCTCGGGGACGTGGTCACCAGTACTTAGTGGATTGGGAGGGTTACGGTCCTGAGGAGAGGAGTTGGGTTCCATCTCGGGACGTGCTGGACCGTTCGTTGATTGATGATTTCCTTCGTTGCCGCCAGGGTTCCTCCTCGAGTGCGCCATGAGGCGCTCGGTGAGTGGGGGGGTACTGTCATGTTTTGTCTTTGATCATCATGTCTTGTCCCTGTGCTTCCCTCTGCTGGTCTTATTAGGTTCTTTCCCTCTTTCTATCCCTCTCTCTCCTCCTCCCTCTCTCCCTCTCCCGCTCTCTCTCTCTATCGTTCCGTTCCTGCTCCCAGCTGTTTCTCATTCTCCTAACGACCTCATTTACTCTTTCACACCTGTCCCCTATTTTGCCCTCTGATTAGAGTCCCTATTTCTCCCTCTGTTTTCCGCTTCTGTCCTTGTCGGATTCTTGTTTGATGTTTGCTGTTCTGTGTCCTTGTTCCGCCCTGTCGTGTTTTTGCCTTCTTCAGATGCTGCGTGTGAGCAGGTGTCTATGTCAGCTACGGCCTGTGCCTTCCTGAAGCGACCTGCAGTCTGTGGTCGCGTCTCCAGTCGTTCCTCTCTACTGACGAGAGGATTTCAGTTTCCTGTTTTGGATTTACCTTTGATAATATCCAGGAGAATCATTGTTTGTTTAATACTGGAATAAAGACTCTGTTTCTATTACGTCGCTTTTGGGTCCTCATTCACCAGCATAACAGAAAAAGCCTTGGTTTCATGTAAGTTAACATCAGAAGCCTCCTCCCTAAGTTTGTTTTACTCACTGCTTTAGCACACTCTGCCAACCCCGATGTCCTTGCCGTGTATGAATCCTGGTTTAGGAAGGCCACCAAAAATTCTGAGATTTCCATACCCAACTATAACATTTTCCGTCAAGATAGAACTGCCAAAGGGGGAGGAGTTGCAATCTACTGCAGAGATAGCCTGCAAAGTAATGTCATACTTTCCAGGTCCATACCCAAACAGTTCGAACTTCTAATTTTAAAAATGAATCTCTCCAGAAATAAGTCTCTCACTGTTGCCGCCTGCTACCGACCCCCGTCAGCTCCCAGCAGTGCCCTGGACACCATTTGTGAATTGATCGCCCCCCATCTAGCTTCAGAGTTTGCTCTGTTAGGTGATCTAAACTGGGATATGCTTAACACCCGGGCGGTCCTACAATCTAAGCTAGATGCACTCAATCTCACACAAATCATCAAGGAACCCACCAGGTACAACCCTAAATCCGTAAACATGGGCACCCTCATAGACATTATCCTGACCAACTTGTCCCTCCAAATACACCTCTGCTGTCTTTAATCAGGATCTCAGCGATCACTGCCTCATTGCCTGTATCCGCTACGGGTCCACGGTCAAACGACCACCCCTCATCACTGTCAAACGCTCCGTAAAACACTTCTGCGAGCAGGCCTTTCTAATTGACCTGGCCCAGGTATCCTGGAAGGATATTGACCTCATCCCGTCAGTTGAGGATGCCTGGTCATTCTTTAAAAGTAACTTCCTCACCATCTTAGATAAGCATGCCCCGTTCAAAAAATGCAGAACTAAGAACAGATATAGCCCTTGGTTCACTCCAGACCTGACTGCCCTCGACCAGCACAAAAACAACCTGTGGCGGACTGCAATAGCATCGAATAGTCCCCGCGATATGCAACTGTTCAGGGAAGTCAGGAACCAATACACGCAGTCAGTCAGGAAAGCAAAGGCTAGCTTTTTCAAGGAGAAATTTGCATCCTAACTCCAAAAAGTTCTGGGACACTGTAAAGTCCATGGAGAACAAGAGCATCTCCTCCCAGCTGCCCACTGCACTGAGGCTAGGTAACACGGTCACCACCGATAAATCCATGATAATCGAAAACTTCAACGGCTGGCCATGCCTTCCACCTGGCTACTCCAACCTCGGCCAACAGCTCCGCCCCCCCCCCCCCCCCCCGCAGCTACTCGCCCAAGCGTCCCCAGCTTCTCCTTTACCCAAATCCAGATAGCAGATGTTCTGAAAAAGCTGCAAAACCTGGACCCATACAAATCAGCTGGGCTTGACAATCTAGACCCTCTATTTCTGAAACTATCTGCCACCATTGTCGCAACCCCTATCACCAGCCTGTTCAACCTCTCTTTCATATCGTCTGAGATCCCCAAGGAATGGAAAGCTGCCGCGGTCATCCCCAAAGGGGGAGACACCCTGGTTCCAAACTGTTACAGACCTATATCCATCCTGCCCTGCCTATCTAAGGTCTTCGAAAGCCAAGTTAATAACCTTTTATGGCTGCCATCCCGCTACCGGGATGATATGACTATACAGCGAGTGAAAGTGCAGGGCGCCAAATTCAAAAAGCAGAAATCTCATAATTAAAATTCCTCAGACATAGATATGTTTTATATCATTTTAGAAGTAATCCTGTTGTTAATGTGACTCTGTGCAGCCAATGATAATGTCCACTTTCAGTATAATGCCTGTAGCCACATTCTGACAATGCACATTGTGGTGGCTATTTCTCTATTATCAAATGAGGAGACAAACGTATCACACAAGTTAAAGTTATACTTAAACTAAATCTTTATTCACTTATTAATAAGGGAGCAAGGTCACTACATGCACACAGAGTGAATGGAGTGAGAGCTGAAATATAACAGAGACGCAAGGGGTTTATTTAGAAACACAAGAACTGCTTGTTCCAACCCTCCCCTGCAGATCAAGACAACATAAGCGCTCTTGTTTTCTACTTGAGGCCAGGTGTATTGGGTCATACGGCAGGTAGCCTAGTGGTTAGAGCGTTGGGCCAGTAACCAGAAGGTTGCTGGATTGAATCCCCGAGCTGACATGGTAAAAATCTGTTGTTCTACCCCTGAACAAGGCAGTTAACCCACTGTTCCCCGGTAGGCCATCATTGTAAATAAGAATATCTCCTTAAAACCATTTGTCAATATGGGGGCGCTGTTTTCACTTTGTAAAAAATCGTTCCCAAATTAAACTGCCTCGTACTCAATTCTTGCTTGTACAATATGCATATTATTATTACTATTGGATAGAAAACACTCTCTAGTTTCTAAAACCGTTTGAATTATATCTGTGAGTAAAACAGAACTCATTTTGCAGCAAACTTCCTGTCAGGAACTGAAAAATCTGAAATTGGGGGCTCTGTTCCAGGGCCATCCTATTAATTTGCATGAAATTTATGGGTCTACATGCACTGCATACGCCTTCCACTAGATGTCAATAGGCAGTGAGAGGTGGAATGGGGTGTATAGCTTTATCTGAGGCCGAATAAGACCTCTTGGAATGACGTGACCAGTCTTTTCATTGTTCAGTATGGCGCGAGAAGGACCTCTGGATTGCGTTCTGAAAAGCTTTCGTTATAGACGTTAGATATATCCGGCTCTGATTTTATTTGATATATGTGTCAATAGGTGGGGGCCATTTCGACTTTGTAAAAATTTTGTTCCCAAATTAAACTGCCTCGTACTCAATTCTTGCTCGTACAATATGCATATTATTATTACTATTGGATAGAAAACACTCTCTAGTTTCTAAAACCGTTTGAATTATATCTGTGAGTAAAACAGAACTCGAGTTGGAGCAATCTTCCTGTCAGGAAGTGAGAAATCTGAAATTGGGAACTCTGTTCCTGGGTCAGTTAAATAATTTGCAATTATTCTATTGGTCGACAAGCACTGCATGCGATTTCCCCTAGATGTCAGCAAGCGTTGAGAATTGGAATGGGGTTGCTAGGTAGATCTGAGGCAGTATAAATAGGCTTGGCACGAGGGGTGCACCCTTTTCATCGTTCGCCATGACGCAAGACAGACCTCAGGATGGCATTCTGAGAAGCTCACGTTATCGGCGTTAGATATATCCGGCTCTGATTTTATTCGATATAGGTGTTAGAAACATCATAACGTAGTTATTTTAAACCGAGTTATATCAGTTTACATGAGTATATTGCGATTTTCTGAATTTTCTTTGTCCTGCGTTTTGAAAAGTTGGGCATGTTTGGGCCACATAGCTAATGTTTGCTGCTAATTACACGGTTGAAGACAACATTCTACAGCCGAGCAACGATTATTATGGACAAAGGACACCTTGCCCAAGATTCTGATGGAAGCTCAACAAATAGTAAGAAGTCTTTATGCTGTTAATTCGTATTTATGTTGAAAAATGTTAAACAATAATTCCGCCATTAATTTCGGCACGGTCTCGCTGTAACGCACGCTGTATGTCGTAGTAACGTTAATTTTAGAAATCTAACACAGCGGTTGCATAAAGAACTAATGTATCTTTCATTTGCTGTCCAACCTGTATTTTTTAGTCAAGTTTACGATTAGTTATTGATTAGATTAGGTGCATCTCCAAGATGGCGCCGGACAGATTGCTTGAAGTTTGGCTACTAATCACATTGTATAACCACGATTTGTGCCGCTACATATCCACATTTTCGAACAAACCCTATATGCATTGTGTAATATGATGTTACAGGACTGTCATCTGATGAAGTTTATGAAGGTTAGTCAAAAATTATATATCTTTTGCTGGTTTGTTACGATCGCTAACCTTTGCTGCTGGTAAATGGCTTGTGTTTCTGGCTATTGTGGTAAGCTAATATAATGCTATATTGTGTTTTTGCTGTAAAACACTTAAAAAATCGGAAATATTGGCTGGATTCACAAGATGTTTGTCTTTCATTTGCTGTACACTATATATTTTTCAGAAATGTTTTATGATGAGTATTTATGTATTTGACGTTGATCTCTGTAATTATTCTGGCTGCTTCGGCGCTATTTCAGATTGCAGCTGCAATGTAGAACTCTGATTTATACCTGAAATATGCACATTTTTCTAACAAAACATATGCTATACAATAAATATGTTATCAGACTGTCATCTGATGAAGTTGTTTCTTGGTTAGTGACTATTTATATCTTTATTTGGTCGAAATTGTGATAGCTACCTATGCAGGAAAAAAATGGTGGAGAAAAAAAAGTTGTGTCTTTTGCTATGGTGGTTAGCTAATATAAATACATATTGTGTCTTCCCTGTAAAACATTTTAAAAATCAGAAATGATGGCTGGATTCACAAGATGTGTATCTTTCATTTGGTGTCTTGGACTTGTGATTTCATGAACATTTTATTATATGATATCCCTGTGGCTATAGGCTAGGCTATGCTAGTCAGCTTTTTTGATGGGGGGGATCCCGGATCCGGGTTTGTGACTCGTTAGAGGTTAAAAACATCATAAAGTAGTTATTTTAAACCGAGTTAAATCAGTTTATATCAGTTTTTTGCGATTTTCGGCATTTTCTTTGTTTTGCGTTATGGTGAGTTGGACACTCCTGCGCCACATGGCTAGCTTTGGTTGCTAATTCGACAGATGAAGAGGACATTCTACAACCGAACAACGATTATTCTGGACAAAGGACACCTTGTACAAGATTCTGATGGAAGCTCATCAAATAGTAGGAACCATTTATGATGTTATTTCGTATTTCTGTCGAAAATGTTTCGACGTATTTTCCGCCCTGATTTTGGGCGCTGTCTCGCTATAACGTAAGCTGTATGTTGTACTAAAGTAATTTTTTAAAATCTAACACAGCGGTTGCATTAAGAACTAGTGTATCTTTATTTGCTGTCCAACATGTATTTTTTAGTAAAGTTTATGATTAGTTATTTGATTAGATTAGGTGCCTCTCCAAGATTTCTCCGGACAAAATTTCTGCATTTTGACTACGTATTCACATTGTAAAACCACGATTTGTGCCGCTAAATATGCACATTTTCGAACAAACCATATATGTATTGTGTAATATGATGTTATATGACTGTCATCTGATGAAGATTGTGAAGGTTAGTGAAAAAATGTATATCTTTTGCTGGTTTATTCGCTAACGTTGCGTTGAATGAATGCGGTTGTGTGGTAGGCTATTGTAGTAAGCTAATATAATGCTATATTGTGTTTTCGCTGTAAAACACTTAAAAAATCTGAAATATTGGCTGGATTCACAAGATGTTTGTCTTTCATTTGCTGTACACCATGTATTTTTCATAAATGTTTTATGATGAGTATTTAGTTATTTCACGTTGGTCTCTGTAGTTATTCTAGCTGCTTTGGTGAGATTTGTGATGGTGGCTGCAATGTAAAACTATGATTTATACCTGAAATATGCTCATTTTTCGAACAAAACATATGCTATACAATAAATATGTTATAAGACTGTCATCTGATGAAGTTGTTTCTTGGTTAGTGACTATTTATATCTTTATTTGGTCGAATTTGTGATAGCTACCTATGCGGTAAAAAAATGGTGAAAATATGCGGTTGAGGCTTTTGCTATCGTGGTTAGCTAATAGAAATACATATTGTGTTTTCGCTGTAAAACATTTTAAAAATCGGAAATTATGGCTGGATTCACAAGATGTGTATCTTTCATCTGGTGTCTTGGACTTGTGATTTCATGATATTTAGATGCTAGTATTTACTTGTGGCGCTATGCTAGGCTATGCTAGTCAGCTTTTTTACTGATGAGGGTGCTCCCGGATCCGGGATGGTGACTCGTGAGAAGTTAACTGACTTGCCTAGTTAAATAAAGGTTAAACAAAAAAAAATACCAGACAAACAAGTGACAACGGCAGTTCCGTTTACTTGTTCCTCTACCAAGCTAGTCTCCGTTCTCTTCTATTTCCCCACAGCTGGGCCCTTGGATGATAGTAAAATAACAGGACGGGCTGAAGAACTGTGCTCACTTCTCAGAGGCTGTGTGACCAGGTTACTCATTGGAAACAATACAGGTGTATCTGTTCCTCAAGTTTCTCTATCCCATGTCCTTGACTATACGCCCAGACCAGCGCCTTGGCCAGCTACGAGGAGTGAACATGGAAGAGATGAACCATCCTTTCTCAGAAGACAGAAATGTCTCTACTATTGTTACGAATCCCTTTTGCCTTGCAGTCTAGGGGGTGGATGGAAACGAGACCCGTAACATACCTCATGCATATTATAACATTGAAAAGGAACAGTGAGAACAAAAACCAAAGACAACTTAATTTACCGTCAAACACTAGTGGTTTCTTTTTAAAACACACAGTAAAGGGGGGCAGGAAAAGGGGCTGAGCTGGACCCAAGGAAATAAATAATAAGTATCCATAAACACCCCTAAACTAGACTACATGCTTTAACAACAGCTAACTAACCAAAAATACAGTGGGTGGTCCTCCCAGTTCTAACCAGTGTTCTTAGACAAAGTATTTCTACAGGTAATGTATGCCCGTGGGCGACTTGTCTTGGTACCCCCTTTTTCCACCATCAAACAAACAGTCAAACACCATAACAAAACAATACTCACAGGACAACGTGACATGTAGTTGCAAAACCAAAAGAGAGATCTACAGAGAGATTGAGATCTACAGAGAGATTGAGATCTACAGAGTTTGAGATCTACAGAGAGTTTGAGATCTACAGAGAGATTGAGATCTACAGAGAGATTGAGATCTACAGAGAGATTGAGATCAGAGAGATTGAGCTCAGAGAGATTGAATGACAGAGAGATTGCGCTTCAGAGAGATTGAACTCTTGAGAAAACTACTGACTGGGTTTTTAAACCAAGGGAAAGGGGCTGTGATAGGGTAAGGGAACAGGAGCAGGTGTCTTCTGATTGCAGACCGATTGGCGACACCTGTGAAAAGGGAAGAAGGAAAGAAAATACACACACACAGGATACACACACAGGATACCTGTATCCATAACAATTGTTTAAGCATATGAACTGTTAACTATTAATTTTAAACAAATCAGGTAAATACTTGATTTTTCTCTCACAACAGACCATATCCGGAGGTGGTTCTGGGAACCGTGCCTGAAACCTGGAGACTTGAGTCGGCTTCCCAAGATTATGGTTGTCACTAGTTACCACAGCCACATTCCAAGTTGTCTATATCATCGAAATTCAAAAAACTAGATGTTGCTTTTTGGTCTTAATTGTCCCACTCCCACATGATGAAATCGAGGAGGGAACGTGGATCTGTCTCTGTAGGTCCGTCCGTTTGTACGTTAGTCACACGTGATATCTCAGACAGTACTGGCTTTGATAAAACTTGGGTGAATGATGCATCTTGCAAAAGAGATCTGGCATTTAAAGAGAAATTATAGAAATTGTCAGGGTTTATGACTGTAGTTGTGGTAACTGGTGACGATCTTTGATTGTGCCATGGCTCAGTGGGCTAATACAGTTTGGAGGTGAGCTGATATCCCAGGTTCAGTTGATACTGTGACTAATTCAAATCAATTGATTTTCATGAATTCTTCCTTCAAAAAAACAGTTTCTAAACTTTGACAAAACGCTCAGCTGGTGTCCCTGGCTTTGTCCAACCCTGTTGCGATAGTGATAGATGTTACATGCCACATGCTTGTTTGAGTAAGATAATAACATGATGAGAATGTCTACTCCTTTTTGCATACCCCTATTTGGAAACAAAGAATATGAAAAACAAATTCTAATCAATGAGTATCAGTTTAAGATGTATATAGGGCCAAGCAGGGGGGGGCAGACACACAGAAGGAGAGAGAGCTGGAGATAACAAGATAGACGGAGATAACTTTAAGTTGTTAATCAGTTATTGATCTGTTATCAAATCAATGACAACATGTACTATAGATGATCAGTAGATGATGTTTCACTGGATATTTGTATTGATTATTACATTTGACTTTTGCAGGAAAACAAGACACCAACCTAACATACGTCTTAATTCAGGAGAACAAGACCTGGATAGATGCTCAGAGTTACTGCAGACAGCATCACACAGACCTGGTCAGTGTGAGGAACCAGACTGAGAACACAGAGATAGAGAAGAAGATATCACTGAGGGGACTTCCTGTGTGGATCGGTCTGTTTCAAGACTCCTGGATATGGTCAGACCAGAGTGACTCCTCATTCAGAAACTGGTGGCCAGGATGGCTTTCAACAGAACAGGCATTCAACTGCACTCTGGTGCATTCTAATCCTTCTTCTCCTTATCATGCTAAATTGAGAAATTATCCCTGTGATAACGCCTTTCCTTTCATCTGCTATGGTAAGTTACCATATTCTCCACCTGATCTACCTGATACTATGATGACAGGAGAACTAATGTTGCAACATGATTCACTACTGTCATTGTGGGATTGTATTCTATTCTTGGCATAGCTGTGGAGACCATGACTACCCCCCTGCCCACACCCACAACAACGTCTAGCCCCCTGCCCATGACCACGACTACCCCCCTGCCCACAACTACGACTGCCCCCCTGACAACAACCACGACTTCCCCCATACCCACAACCACGACTACCCCCCTGCCCACAAACACGACTTCCCCCCTGCCCACAACCACAACTGTCCCCCTGCCCACAACCACAACCACAACTACCCCCATACCCACAACCACGACTACCCCCATACCCACAACCACGACTACCCCCATACCCACAACCACGACTACCCCCATACCCACAACCACGACTACCCCCATACCCACAACCACGATTACCTCCCTGCCCACACCCACAACAACGACTATCCCCTGCCCACAACAACGACTACCCCCCTGCCCACAACTACGACCGCCCCCCTGCCCACAACCACGACTTCCCCCCTGCCCACAACCACGACTACCCCCCTGACCATAAACACGACTTCCCCCCTGCCCACAACCACGACTACCCCCCTGCCCACAACCACGACTACCCCACTGACCACAACCACGACTACCCCCCTGCCCACAACCACGACTTCCCCCCTGCCCACAACCACGACTACCCCCCTGCCCACAACCACGACTACCCCACTGACCACAACCACGACTACCCCCCTGTCCACAACTACGACCGCCCCCCCTGACCACATCCACGACTTCCCCCATGCCCACAACCACGACTACCCCCCTGCCCACAACAACGACTACCCCACTGACCACAAACACGACTACCCCCCTACCCACAACCACGACTACCCCCCTGCCCACAACAACGACTACCCCACTGACCACAACCACGACTACCCCCCTGCCCACAACTACGACCGCCCCCCCTGACCACATCCACGACTTCCCCCATGCCCACAACCACGACTACCCCCCTGCCCACAACTACGACCGCCCCCCCTGACCACATCCACGACTTCCCCCATACCCACAACCACGACTACCCCACTGACCACAAACACGACTACCCCCTGCCAACAACCACGACTTCCCCCATGCCCACGACAACGACTACCCCCCTGCCCACAACCACGACTACCCCCCTGCCCACAACCACGACTACCCCCCTGCCCACAACGACAACTGCCCCCATGCCCACAACCACGACTATCCCCCTGCCCACAACCACAACTACCCCCATGACCACAACCACGGCTACCCCCATACCCACAACTACGACTATCCCCCTGCCCACAACCACAACTACCCCCATGACCACAACCACGACGAACCCTCTGCCCACAACCACGACTACCCCCCCGATTATACACAAGACTGCCTCCCCGACCCCTGAGAAACCTCAACTGAAGAGACAGGTGGTGAGAGTGAAGATGACCCCAAAGGATCAAAATGTGAACCTCAGAGATCTTGCTGTTCTGTACGCCATCTTACAAGAGGTCAGTTTCCCCCTGTTCACTCAGTAATGATACAAACTGTACAGACCTCTTTTCTGGTCTGGAAAAATGTATTTTGTGGATGACCTCATCTCTAGTCTGGATCCTAGTCTGTTGTGGATGACTTCTTCTCTGGTCTGGGTCCTAGTCTGTTGTGGATGACTTCTTCTCTGGTCTGGGTCCTAGTCTGTTGTGGATGACCTACTCTCTGATCTGGGTTCTAGTCTGTTGTGGATGACTTCTTCTCTGGTGTGGGTCCTAGTCTGTTGTGAATGACCTCCTCTCTGATCTGGGTTCTAGTCTGTTGTGGATGACTTCTTCTCTGGTGTGGGTCCTAGTCTGTTGTGGATGACCTCCTCTCTGATCTGGGTTCTAGTCTGTTGTGGATGACTTTTTCTCCTGGCTGTGACACAACTCTCCGAAGGTGTCTCAGGGAGAGTGGGATATGCAAAAACACATGGCCAATTCAAACACTTGAAGCTGGCTCGAGAGGGTCCTTGCCCCGGTTGGCTCGGAAGGCGCCAATCCCACGTCAGGCCTCAGCCGGATGGTCAGGTTTTTACACCCAGCCGGCTCGTCAGGCTGGTACGCTTCCACAGGATCATCGAGCTCCCACGCCTCAGTGGTATCGACAGGCCTTCATGCCTCAACCGGCTCGCCAGGCTCTCACGCCTCTGCCAGTTCGTCAGGATATCACGCCCAGCCAGCTTGTCCAGTCAGGCTCGCCCAGATGGGACGTCGGGTGGTGCCCCTAGAGGGGGGGTACTGTCATGCCTGCTCCCACTCTTCCCCCCTGGCGCCAGGCTCCCCAGCATTACGCACTCCTACCACCATCATTACGCACACCTGCCTTCCACCGTCAGGCGCATAAGCAATTTTTGGACTCACCTGGACTCAATCACATCTGTCATCTCCCCTATATCTGTCTGTTCCCCTGTTCTGTTCCCTGCTTCAGCATTGATTGTAGACTGTCTTTGTATACCAGTGTGCTGACGCTGTTCCTGTCTTGTTCCATGTTTGTTCCTAATTAAATGTTGACTCCCGGTACCTGCTTCTCGTCTCCAGCGTCGGTCCTTACAGAAACAGGACAAATATCAGCCTCGTCTCCTCATAGAGTCCAAGGGTTGAAGTGAAGAACGTCTCAGTATAGCAGGAAGGAATGGTAGTTGTAGATCTTTAGAATGACTAATACAGAGTGAAATAATGTGGGTTTCTGTATGTATGTGTTTCTCCAGATAAGGAACAAGCTGAAGGAGCAGGGGTTACCTGCAGACACCAAAGTGACATGGAAAAAGCAGCCTGATGGGAAGGTCTTCCACAAGGAGGAAGAGGGGTCTCCCAATAAAGAAGAGGAGGGGAAGAAGATGATGATGAAGAAGAGGATGATGACAAAGAGAGAACTCTAATTATGTCAAATGTTCTCCTTATATTTCTCTTTTTATTTACATTAATAATCTGTACTGGTCTAGATGTATATTGTTTTATCATATTTAATATTGTTCAATCATATATTGAATTTTGTTTTATTGTATATTAGTATTGTTTTATTATAGGATGTGATCTTAAATTACAAATCTTTAACATTGTTCATTGTTTGAATCTCTTTTGTTAGTTTATATATTAGAACCTAGTTTTAACTGTAACAGTAGACTTGATGGTCCATTTGGAATGTTAATAAATAACATGATGTGTGATAGTGAGAGATGGTCTTTTTCCTCAGTCATTAAAGACAGTATTCAGGCTTGAGATCTGCTCACTGGAATTTCTGTGCATTGACATCAATGAATGATTCAGATGAAAGTCCCAGTTGCAACCACAGATCTCATGTCAGATTACCTGTCACGTCCTGACCATAGTTCTTATGTGTTTTGCTTGTTTAGTGTTGGTCAGGACGTGAGCTGGGTGGGAATTCTATGTTGTGTGTCTAGTTTGTCTGTTTCTGTGTCCAGCCTAATATGGTTCTCAATCAGAGGCAGCTGTCAATCGTTGTCCCTGATTGAGAATCATATAAAGGTGGCTTATTTTGTGTTGGGGATTGTGGGTGGTTGTCGTCTGTCTTTGTGTTCTGCACCAGATAGGACTGTCTCGGTTTTCACATTTGTTATTTTGTATTTTATATAGTGTTCACGTTATCGTCTCTTCTTTATTAAATCATGTTGAACACTAGCCGCGCTGCATTTTGGTCCTCTCCTTCACCCCAGGAAGAAAGCCGTTACATTACCATCCTTACAGCTCTGTCTTTCTTTACTGGAAGTTCATTTAGATTTAAAGAAATCATCTCTCATTCATCATCAAGGTTTTATATGAATTAAACTACAATTTTTTTATGACCAAATAAAGGTTTAAAATGTTGTAGGGTGTGTTTGTTATATTTGGTTCATATTTCATTTATATGTTAGTCATTAAGACCCATCACAACCACCAAACAGGTGTCAACTGTACCCATGACCTGCTGACCAATGATTTGCATTTGAAAGAGACTGAAGTTTTGCATTAATTCACAGTCAATGAAAGGGGAGAGAGAGAGTGCAGAACACTCAATGACAGAGGAGAGGGAGGTCAGAGAACCCAATGACAGAGGAGAGGAGGGGCAGAGAACACAGTGACAGAGGGAGGTCAGAGAACCCAATGACAGAGGAGAGGGAGGTCAGAGAACCCAATGAGAGAGGAGAGGGAGGTCAGAGAACCCAATGACAGAGGAGAGGGAGGGCAGAGAACCCAATGACAGAGGAGAGGGAGGTCAGAGAACCCAATGAGAGAGGAGAGGGAGGGCAGAGAACCCAATGACAGAGGAGAGGGAGGTCAGAGAACCCAATGACAGAGGAGAGGGAGGTCAGAGAACACAATGACAGAGGAGAGGGAGGTCAGAGAACACAATGACAGAGGAGAGGGAGGTCAGAGAACCCAATGAGAGAGGAGAGGGAGGGCAGAGAACCCAATGACAGAGGAGAGGGAGGTCAGAGAACCCAATGACAGAAGAGAGGGAGGTCAGAGAACCCAATGACAGAGGAGAGGGAGGTCAGAGAACCCAATGACAGAGTAGAGGGAGGACAGAGAACACAATGACAGAGGAGAGGGAGGTCAGAGAACCCAATGACAGAGGAGAGGGAGGTCAGAGAACCCAATGACAGAGGAGAGGGAGGTCAGAGAACCCGATGACAGAGTAGAGGGAGGACAGAGAACACAATGACAGAGGAGAGGGAGGACAGAGAACCCAATGACAGAAGAGAGGGAGGTCAGAGAACACAATGACAGAGGAGAGGGAGGTCAGAGAACCCAATGACAGAGTAGAGGGAGGACAGAGAACACAATGACAGAGGAGAGGGAGGACAGAGAACCCAATGACAGAGGAGAGGGAGGTCAGAGAACCCAATGACAGAGGAGAGGGAGGGCAGAGAACCCAATGACAGAGGAGAGGGAGGTCTGAGAACCCAATGACAGAGGAGAGGGAGGTCAGAGAACCCAATGACAGAGGAGAGGGAGGTCAGAGAACCCAATGACAGAGGAGAGGGAGGTCTGAGAACCCAATGACAGAGGAGAGGGAGGTCAGAGAACCCAGTGAGAGAGGAGAAGGAGGTCAGAGAACCCAATGACAGAGGAGAGGGAGGTCTGAGAACCCAATGACAGAGGAGAAGGAGGTCAGAGAACCCAATGACAGAGGAGAGGGAGGTCTGAGAACCCAATGACAGAGGAGAGGGAGGTCAGAGAACCCAGTGAGAGAGGAGAGGGAGGGCAGAGAACACAATGACAGAGGAGAGGGAGGTCAGAGAACCCAATGCTGGAGGTGTTTTTCTAGACATATTCACAACATCAGGACCATCTGCTCTCTCCATGACAGTTACCAGTCATTCACCAGTCAGCTGATATCAAGCCAATTGATCATGAGGGATTAGATGGAATGAGCTATTTGGAGTAGAGATCCACTACCAGCCAACTTGACACAACAGTGGGAAGCATTGGTGTTGACTTTGGCCATCGTCCTTCTGGAACTCTCTTGATACCTTGTATCACTCTCAATTCAGGCCTCACTGACCTGAACAATTCTTGAAATTACACAACCCTTTGATTTTTAGGAGTTGGGTCCTTTACGGTACAATGAGGCAATTTCTGGGCAATATGTCTAGAGGAGTGGGTTATCTCCTTTGGATCAACAGAACCATCACATGAACATGTTCTGTATAGCCTCTCTAACTGTTTCCTTCTCTGGTTCTGTCCAACCCCTTATCCAGTGGGATGAATGTCACATCACAGTTGTTTTTGTTTTGAGATGAATAACAAATTCAAGCAAATGAGGAACAGTGTGAGGTTTAAATAGGGACAAACATGGGATGACATACACACAGTAGGAGAGACAGAGAGACAGAAAGGGGAGATAGTTGGATACCGAGAGAGAGATAGAGAGGCAGAGACAGAGACAGAGACAGAGACAGAGACAGAGACAGAGACAGAGACAGAGACAGAGACAGAGAAAGAGACAGACAGAGAGAGAGAGAGAGAGAGAGAGAGAGATTTTTCTTCAAACAACAGGTGAGGCCATTTTGGATTGTAGATATTTCATATTTCATACATATTTCATAGATATTTCATTGTAGAGAAATGTTTATAGTATTTATTAGATACTTTTTAATTCCCAGTTTTGAAGGTTCCATTGTAGAATAATCAACCATGTGTTCTTACTCTCTGGAAATGTTGAGGTTTTTCACCACTACCCACTTCCAATACTTTAAAAACCTAACCTAACAATCACGGATTGTTCCTGTCTCTGAACAGGTGATAACCCTCTATGTGGAGAGCATTATCTTCACCTGTCTTGTCTCATCATATCAGTAAAGAAGGAGAAAGACAGTTTGCATTGGTAAAGTGTTACAACCTTGAAGTGCATTCATTTTAATCATATATCCTTTGAATTTCACAGTGATGGAAACGTTGTTGTATCTCACCCTGCTAATCTCAGGTCAGTTTACTGTGTGTGTGTCCCAGCAAACATGCCCACATTGGGCCGATACGTTCTTGCTAATCGGCTCCATATTACCCCCAAGACATTGGCCCAGTGTGGCCCAGTGTGGCCCAGTGTGTCCCAGTGTGGCCCAGTGTGGCCCAGTGTGGCCCAGTGTGTCCCAGTGTGTCCCAGTGTGTCCCAGTGTGGCCCAGTGTGTCCCAGTGTGTCCCAGTGTGTCCCAGTGTGTCCCAGTGTGGCCCAGTGTGGCTCAGTGTGTCCCAGTGTGTCCCAGTGTGTCCCAGTGTGTCCCAGTGTGTCCCAGTGTGTCCCAGTGTGGACAGCCCATATCTGTTGAGGACAGCCTTCACTGTTCCTGAAATAAGCTGACACTTTGGATCAGCTGTCCGTATTGGGTCCATTTGGTCACCAAAATGATCTTATGTATTGTCACCATGTGTATTGACCACCTTATAGTAATTTTTCAGTTATATCTCTTATGTATAGGAATTTATGTATAAACCATTTATTTAGCAGAAGTTAAATACAATATTGCTAAAGTAATGAATAAATTGTAACATTTATGAGCCCTAATTTCTGTGAGGTGTTTTCACATATGGTCCTGTTTAAAGTAACTGATCTCAGTCCTGTTTAAAATAACTGGTCTCAGTCCTGTTTAAAGTAACTGATCTCAGTCCTGTTTAAAATAACTGATCTCAGTAATTGTTTTAAGTAACTGATCTCAGTCCTGTTTAAAGTAACTGATCTCAGTCCTGTTTAAAATAACTGATCTCAGTCCTGATTAAAGTGAACTGATCTCAGTCCTGTTTAAAATAACTGATCTCAGTCCTGATTAAAGTGAACTGATCTCAGTCCTGTTTAAAATAACTGATAGCAGTCCTGTTTAAAGTAACTGATCTCAGTCCTGTTTAAAGTAACTGATCTCAGTCCTGTTTAAAGTAACTGATCTCAGTCCTGTTTAAAGTAACTGATCTCAGTCCTGTTTAAAATAACTGATCTCAGTCCTGTTTAAAATAACTGATCTCAGTCCTGTTTAAAATAACTGATCTCAGTCCTGTTTAAAATAACTGATCTCAGTCCTGTTTAAAATAACTGATCTCAGTCCTGTTTAAAGTGAACTGATCTCAGTCCTGTTTAAAATAACTGATCTCAGTCCTGTTTAAAATAACTGATCTCAGTCCTGTTTAAAATAACTGATCTCAGTCCTGTTTAAAGTGAACTGATCTCAGTCCTGTTTAAAATAACTGATCTCAGTCCTGTTTAAAGTGAACTGATCTCAGTCCTGTTTAAAATAACTGATCTCAGTCCTGTTTAAAGTGAACTGATCTCAGTCCTGTTTAAAGTGAACTGATATCAGTCCTGTTTAAAGTGAACTGATCTCAGTCCTGTTTAAAGTGAACTGATCTCAGTCCTGTTTAAAGTAACTGATCTCAGTCCTGTTTAAAGTAACTGATCTCAGTCCTGTTTAAAGTAACTGATCTCAGTCCTGTTTAAAGTAACTGATCTCAGTCCTGTTTAAAGTAACTGATCTCAGTCCTGTTTAAAGTAACTGATCTCAGTCCTGTTTAAAATAACTGATCTCAGTCCTGTTTAAAGTGAACTGTGGTATTAAGAGAAACATAACTCTGCCTCTGGCTTTGAATGAGGACTCAACTCTTTGCTAGTTCACTTCACCTATTTTGTGGACAGAGTCCTCTTTGCTTCACACTTCTATGTTTAGAAAGGAATCAAGATCTTTTTCCAACATTCACTCAATGCACCCTGGGATTTTACAAAGTGCAGGACAAGCCATTCAATCAGAATGAGTTATTGGACATCTAGAAAAACCTACTTACATTTTGGAAGATAATAGATAAAGACATAATAAATATAATCAGAAGATACTATTAACATGTAGTGTACATTTCATTGCTAACAGAAATAATAGCAATAGAACAACTGCAGAATAACCGCAGAATAAATAATGATTTATTTGAAAAGTGTACACCCAAGGAAGTCTACCGCCCCTCAAAGATCCCTCACCAACCCAACAAAGGCCCAATGAACACCCACGCTGGAAAAGTGTGGTCATGTGTTTATGGATGTAGGTGCGTGTGTGTGTGTGTGTGTGTGTGTGTGTGTGTGTGTGTGTGTGTGTGTGTGTGTGTGTGTGTGTGTGTGTGTGTGTGTGTGTGTGTGTGTGTGTGTGTGTGTGTGTGTGTGTGTGTGTGTGTGTGTGTTTGCACACCAGTGTGTACTGTATGTTAACAGATCCATAGATAATATGGTTGGGGTTGAGAAGGTGATGGAGAAAATGTACCTCATGAATCATTTTTCTCTTCACAGGGTTCTACACACCTTCCTCATGCCTTATTTATCAGTATCACCTCATTGCCAACTATATGAACTGGACTGATGCCCAGAGTTACTGCAGAGAGAAATACACTGATCTGGCTACAGTAGATGACATGGAGGACCTGAACAGGCTGATTACCAGTGGCAGTAGTTATAATTCATGGTTCTGGATTGGACTGAAGAAGGGAGACTCCATGAAGTGGCACTGGTCTCTGTCAGACAGACGTTTCTACAGAAAGGGGGAGACTGAGTTCAGAAACTGGGACACTGGAACACCCCAAAATGGTAACTGTGCTTTAATGAGTACAGCTGGTCTGTGGTACAACACCTCCTGTGATGACCAGCATCACTTCATCTGTTATGATGGTGAGTGTTTACATACTAATGATGAAGCCTGTTCTAAGTGCTGGAGCTGCCATTGAGTTGAAACATAGACTCATGATAACTTTAAGTTGTTAATCAGTTATTGATCTGTTATCAAATCAATGACAACATGTACTATAGATGATCAGTAGATGATATTTCACTGGATATTTGTACTGATTATTACATTTGACTTTTGCAGGAAAACAAGACACCAACCTAACATACGTCTTAATTCAGGAGAACAAGACCTGGATAGATGCTCAGAGTTACTGCAGACAGCATCACACAGACCTGGTCAGTGTGAGGAACCAGACTGAGAACACAGAGATAGAGAAGAAGATATCACTGAGGGGACTTCCTGTGTGGATCGGTCTGTTTCAAGACTCCTGGATATGGTCAGACCAGAGTGACTCCTCATTCAGAAACTGGTGGCCAGAATGGCTTTTGACAGATCAGAGTTACAGCTGCACTATGGTGTCTTCTTATTCTCCTGATCCTTCTTATTCTAAATGGATAAATCATCCCTGTGAGTCAACTCATCCTTTCATCTGCTATCGTAAGTTACAATATTCTCCACCTGATCTACCTGATATTATGATGACAGGAGAACTCTAATATTTCCCCCATGATTCACTACTGTCATTGTGGGATTGTATTCTCTTTTAGGCCCAGCTGTGGAGACCCCTGAGAAACCCCAACTGAAGAGACAGGTGTTGAGAATGAAATTGAACCCAAAGGATCAAAATCTGAACTTCAGTGATCCTGCTGTTCAGGACTCCATCTTACAAGAGGTGAGTTTTACCCTGTTCATGAACAACCAACTCAGCAACGATACCAACTGTACAGATCTCTTCTCTGGTCTGGGTCCTAGTCTGTTGTTGATGTCCTCCTCTCTGGTCTGGGTCCTAGTCTGTTATGGATGACCTCCTCTCTGGTCTGGGTCCTAGTCTGTTGTGGATGACCTCCTCTTTGGTCTGGGTCCTAGTCTGTTGTGGATGTCCTCCTCTCTGGTCTGGGTCCTAGTCTGTTGTTGATGACCTCCTCTCTGGTCTGGGTCCTAGTCTGTTTGAAGATGACCTCCTCTCTGGTCTGGGTCCTAGTCTGTTTGTGGACGACCTTCTACCCTGGCTGTGACCCCCCTCTCAACGGGTGTCTCAGGGAGAGTGGGATATCCAAAAACACATTTCCAATTCACACATGTATATTAAAGCACACTTGTACATGTGTAAAATAGGTCAAATATAAGCCTCATCTCCTCATAGAGTCAAAGGGTTGAAGTGAAGAACGTCTCCGTATAGCAGGAAGGAATGGTAGTTGTAGATCTTCAGAATGACTAATACAGAGTGAAATATTCAAATCAAATCAAATCTCATTTTTCACAAACACATGGTTAGCAGATGTTTTTGCGAGTGGGTGAAATGCTTGTGCTTCTAGTTCTGACAGTGCAACGATATCTAACAACTAATCTAACAATTCCACAACAACTACCTAATAGACACAATTCTAAGTAAAGGGATGGAATAAGAATATGTACATATAAATATATGGATGGCCCATGACCGACCAGTATAGACGAGATGCAATAGATGGTATAAAAGTGTGGGTCTCTGTGTGTCTTTGTGTTTCTCCAGATAAGGAACAAGCTGAAGGAGCAGGGGTTACCTGCAGACATCAAAGTGACATGGAAAAAGCAGCCTGATGGGAAGGTCTTCCACAAGGAGGAAGAGGGGTCTCCCAAGAAAGAAGAGGAGGAGAAGATGAAGAAGAGGATGATGACCAAGAGAGAACTCTAATTATGTCAAATGTTCTCCTTACATTTCTCTTTTTTATTTACATTAATAATCTGTACTGGGATGTATTTTTTCAACCTAATTAAATGTGTTTTATTAAGTAAACTGTTTAATTATAAACATTAATATTGTTTTATCATGAGATGTTTTTCTTGATAATATTCTTGACTTGGTTGTTTTATTACAGGGTGTGTTCTCAATATAGACTTTTCACACATCATGTCTGTAAATGAGTTATCTGTAGTTATGTTGATATACATTGCTGTGAAAAAGTATTTGCCTCCTTTCTAATTTTCTCAACTTTTACATATTTTTGATGCTGTTGGTGGAACAACCAGTTATTGAGTGTAAAGGGGACAATTACTTTTTCACACAGGGGATTGGGTGTTAAATAACTTTGTTAATTAAATAGATAAAATAAGTATAAATACTTGTTTTTATTTGTAAACTCAAGTTCACTTTATCTAATATTAGGTTTTGGTTGAAGATCTGATAACATTCAGTATCAAAAATATGTAAAAATAGAGAATCAGAAAAGGGACAAATACTTTTTCACAGCACTGTAAGTATCAATGTGTTTTTCTAATTGGAATGTAACTTTCTTTAATTGAACATGTATTTAGACCATAGTTTACATACTGCATAGCCAATGTAGTCTCAGCATATTTTAATTGGTTAATGAGGACCAGAGGGCGCTGTTTTCACTTTGGGGGAAATCATGCCCAATTTAAACGGCCTCGTATTCAATTCTTGCTCGTACAATATGCATATTATTATTACTATTGGATAGAAAACACTCTCTAGTTTCTAAAACCGTTTGAATTATATCTGTGGGTAAAACAGAACTCGAGTTGGAGCAATTTTCCTGTGAGGAAGTGAGAGATCTGAAATTGGGCACTCTGTTCTGGGGTCAGTTAAATAATTTGCAATTATTCTATTGGTCGACAAGCACCGCATACGATTTCCCCTATATGTCAGCAAGCGTTGAGAATTTGAATGGTGTTGCTAGGCAGATCTGAGGCCCTATAAATGGGCTTGGCACGAGGTGCGCACCCTTTTCAACATTCGCCATGACGCGAAACAGACCTCAGGATGGCATTCTGAAAAGCTCACTTATCGGCGTTAGATATATCCGGCTCTGATTTTATTCGATATAGTTGTTAGAAACATCATAACGTAGTTATTTTAAACCAAGTTATATCAGTTTACATGAGTATATTGCGATTTTCGAAATTGTCTTTGTATTGCGTTATGAACGGTTGGACACCTGTGCAACATAGCTAATGTTAGCTGCTACTTCCAAAGATGAAGAGGACATTCTACAGCCGAGCAACGATTATTATGGAGAAAGGACAACTTGCCCAAGATTCTGATGGGAGCTCATCAAAAAGTAAGAAGTCTTTATGCTGTTAATTCGTATTTATGTTGAAAAATGTGAAACAATAATTCCGCCATTCATTTCGGCACGGTCTCGCTGTAACGCACGCTGTATGTCTAGTAACATTAATTTTAAAAATCTAACACAGCGGTTGCATTAAGAACTAATGTATCTTTAATTTGCTGTCCAACCTGTACTTTTTAGTCAAGTGTATTGATTAGTTATCGATTAGATTAGGTGCCTCTCCAAGATGGCGCCGGACAGATTGCTTGACGTTTGGCTACCTATTCACATTGTATAACCACGATTTGTGCCACTAAATATGCACATTTTCGAACAAACCCTATATGCATTGTGTAATATGATGTTACAGGACTGTCATCTGATGAATTTTGTCCAGGTTAGTGAAAAAATTAATATCTTTTGCTGGTTTATTCGCTATCGCTAACTTTGCCTTGACTGAATGGGGTTGTGTGGTAGGCTATTGTAGTAAGCTAATATAATGCTATATTGTGTTTTCGCTGTAAAACACTTAAAAAATCGGAAATATTGGCTGGATTCACAAGATCTTTGTCTTTCATTTGCTGTACACCATCGATTTTTCAGAAATGTTTTATGACGAGTATTTAGGTATTGCACGTTGGTGTCTGTAATTACTCTGGCTGCTTCCGTGCTATTTCTGACGGTAGCTGTTATTGTAGCTGCAATGTAAAACTGATTTATAGCTCAAATATGCACATTTTTCGAACAAAACATAGATTTATTGTATAACATGTTATAAGACTGTCATCTGATGAAGTTGTTTCTTGGTTAGTTTGGTTGGTTCTTGGTTAGTTAGGTTGGCTTTGTGCATGCTACCTGTGCTGTGAAAAATGTCTGTCCTTTTTTTTGTATTTGGTGGTGAGCTAACATAAATATACGTGTTGTTTTCGCTGTAAAACATTTTAAAAATCGGACATGTTGGCTGGATTCACAAGATGTGTATCTTTCAAATGCTGTATTGGACTTGTTAATGTGTGAAAGTTAAATATTTCTAAAAAATATATTTAGAATTTCGCGCTCTGCCTTTTCAGTGGAATGTGGGAGGAGTTCCGCCTGCGGAACCCCAGAGTCAGACAGGTTAATGAACATGTCTTTTCTGGTGATCAAATAAATGCTTGTTACAGATTAACAGTATAGGTCTAGAGTTGTGATTCTTCAGTTTCAACTTAATATTATTTAAATGCTTATTTTACACATTTTACCTGAATGATGAAGACAGCTAGACATAATGTGTAATCAAGTCCTCTCTTCAGGACTCTGATACACTGGTACCAGTTAGAACCATGTCCTGCTGACCAGAGCTTTAGTTAAGTTTTACATGACTTCCTCAAACCAGACATAGGGGAACTTTACCACATCAAGCCAGACCCAGGATATTTCCTGGAACACACATTGATGTGTGAGGGGTTATGAGGGGTTAGGAACTCGGCAGTCCTACAATCTAGGCCAGATGCCCTCAATCTCAAACAAGTTATCAAGGAAACCACCAGGTAAAACCCTAAACACATAAACACGGGCACCCTCATAGATATTATCCTGACCAACTTGCCCTCCAAATCCACCTCTACTGTTTTCAATCAGGATCTCAGCGATCACTGCCTCATTGCCTGCATCCGCTACGGGTCCACGGTCAAACGACCACCCCTCATCCCTGTCAAACGCTCCCTAAAACATTTCTGTGAGCAGGCCTTTCTAATCGACGTGGCCTGGGTATCCTGGAAGGATGTTGACCTCATCCCATCAGTAGAGGATGCCTAGTCATTCTTTAAAAGTAACTTCCTCACCATCTTAGATGAGCATGCCCCGTTCAAAAAATGCAGAACTAAGAACAGATATAGCCCTTGGTTCACTCCAGACCTGACTGCCCTCGACCAGCACAAAAACATCCTGTGGCGTACTGCAATAGCATCGAATAGTCCCCGCGATATGCAACTGTTCAGGGAAGTCAGGAACCAATACACGCAGTCAGTCAGGAAAGCAAAGGCTAGCTTTTAAAGCAGAAATTTGCATCCTGTGGCTCTAACTCCAAAAAGTTCTGGGACACTGTAAAGTCCATGGAGAACAAGAGCATCTCCTCCCAGCTGCCCACTGCACTGAGGCTAGGTAACACGGTCACCACCGATAAATCCATGATAATCGAAAACTTCAACTAGCGTTTCTCAACGGCTGGCCATTTTATTTATTTTATTTTTTATTTCACCTTTATTTAACCAGGTAGGCTAGTTGAGAACAAGTTCTCATTTGCAACTGCGACCTGGCCAAGATAAAGCATAGCAGTGTGAACAGACAACACAGAGTTACACATGGAGTAAACAATAAACAAGTCAATAACATGGTAGAAAAAAAAGAGAATCTATATACAATGTGTGCAAAAGGCATGAGGTAGGCAATAAATCGAATAATTACAATTTAGCAGATTAACACTGGAGTGATAAATCATCAGATGATCATGTGCAAGAAGAGATACTGGTGTGCAAAAGAGCAGAAAAGTAAATAAATAAAAGCAGTATGGGGGGTGAGGTAGGTAAATTGGGTGGGTAGTTTACAGATGGACTATGTACAGCTGCAGCGATCGGTTAGCTGCTCGGATAGCAGATTTTTAAAGTTGTTGAGGGAGATAAAAGTCTCCAACTTCAGAGATTTTTGCAATTCGTTCCAGTCGCAGGCAGCAGAGAACTGGAAGGAAAGGCGTCCAAATGAGGTTTTGGCTTTAGGGATGATCAGTGAGATACACCTGCTGGAGCGCGTGCTGCGGGTGGGTGTAGCCATCGTGACCAGTGAACTGAGATAAGGCGGCACTTTACCTAGCATAGCCTTGTAGATGACCTGGAGCCAGTGGGTCTGACGACGAACATGTAGCGAGGGCCAGCCGACTAGGGCATACAGGTCGCAGTGGTGGGTCGTATAAGGTGCTTTAGTAACAAAACGAATGGCACTGTGTTAAACTGCATCCAGTTTGCTGAGTAAAGTATTGGAAGCTATTTTGTAGATGACATCGCCGAAGTCGAGGATCGGTAGGATAGTCAGTTTTACTAGGGTAAGTTTGGCGGCGTGAGTGAAGGAGGCTTTGTTGCGGAATAGAAAGCCGATTCTTGATTTGATTTTGGATTGGAGATGTTTGATATGAGTCTGGAAGGAGAGTTTGCAGTCTAGCCAGACACCTAGGTACTTATAGATGTCCACATATTCTAGGTCGGAACCGTCCAGGGTGGTGATGCTAGTCGGGCGTGCGGGTGCAGGCAGCGAACGGTTGAAAAGCATGCATTTGGTTTTACTAGCGTTTAAGAGCAGTTGGAGGCCACGGAAGGAGTGTTGTATGGCATTGAAGCTCGTTTGGAGGTTAGATAGCACAGTGTCCAAGGAAGGGCCGGAAGTATATAGAATGGTGTCGTCTGCGTAGAGGTGGATCAGGGAATCGCCCGCAGCAAGAGCAACATCATTGATGTATACAGAGAAAAGAGTCGGCCCGAGAATTGAACCCTGTGGTACCCCCATAGAGACTGCCAGAGGACCGGACAACATGCCCTCCGATTTGACACACTGAACTCTGTCTGCAAAGTAGTTGGTGAACCAGGCAAGGCAGTCATTAGAAAAACCGAGGCTACTGAGTCTGCCGATAAGAATATGGTGATTGACAGAGTCGAAAGCCTTGGCCAGGTCGATGAAGACGGCTGCACAGTAATTTACATTTACATTTAAGTCATTTAGCAGACGCTCTTATCCAGAGCGACTTACAAATTGGTGCATTCACCTTATGAAATCCAGTAATGTCTTTTATCGATGGCGGTTATGATATCGTTTAGTACCTTGAGCGTGGCTGAGGTGCACCCGTGACCGGCTCGGAAACCGGATTGCACAGCGGAGAAGGTACGGTGGGATTCGAGATGGTCAGTGATCTGTTTGTTGACTTGGCTTTCGAAGACCTTAGATAGGCAGGGCAGGATGGATATAGGTCTGTAACAGTTTGGGTCCAGGGTGTCTCCCCCTTTGAAGAGGGGGATGACCGCGGCAGCTTTCCAATCCTTGGGGATCTCAGATGATACGAAGGAGAGGTTGAACAGGCTGGTAATAGGGGGTGCGACAATGGCGGCGGACAGTTTCAGAAATAGGGGGTCCAGATTGTCAAGCCCAGCTGATTTGTATGGGTCCAGGTTTTCCAGCTCTTTCAGAACATCTGCTATCTGGATATGGGTAAAGGAGAAGCTGGGGAGGCTTGGGCGAGTAGCAGCGGGGGGGGCGGGGCTGTTGGCCAAGGTTGGAGTCGCCAGGAGGAAGGCATGGCCAGCCATTGAGAAATGTTTGTTGAAGTTTTCGATTATCAAGGACTTATCAGTGGTGACCGTGTTACCTAGCCTCAGTGCAGTGGGCAGCTGGGAGGAGGTGCTCTTGTTTTCCATGGACTTTACAGTATCCCAGAACTTTTTGGAGTTAGAGCTACAGGATGCAAATTTCTGCTTGAAAAAGCTGGCCTTTGCTTTCCTGACTGACTGCGTGTATTGGTTCCTGACTTCCCTGAACAGTTGCATATCGCGGGGGCTCTTCGATGCTATTGCAGTTCGCCACAGGATGTTTTTGTGCTGGTCGAGGGCAGTCAGGTCTGGAGTGAACCAAGGGCTATATCTGTTCTTGGTTCTGCATTTTTTGAACGGAGCATGCTTGTCTAATATGGTGAGGAAGTAACTTTTAAAGAATGACCAGGCATCCTCAACTGACGGGCTGAGGTCAATATCCTTCCAGGGTACCCGGGCCAGGTCGATTAGAAAGGCCTGCTCGCAGAAGTGTTTTAGGGAGCGTTTGACAGTGATGAGGGGTGGTCGTTTGACCGCGGACCCGTGGCGGATACAGGCAATGAGGCAGTGATCGCTGAGATCTTGATTGAAGACAGCAGAGGTGTATTTGGAGGGCAGGTTGGTCAGGATAATGTCTATTAGGGTGCCCATGTTTACGGATTTAGGGTTGTACCTGGTGGGTTCCTTGATGATTTGTGTGAGATTGAGGGCATCAAGCTTGGATTGTAGGACTGCCGGGGTGTTAAGCATATCCCAGTTTAGGTCACCTAACAGAACATGCCTTCCACCTGGCTACTCCAACCTCGGCCAACAGCTCCGCACCCCCGCAGCTACTCGCCCAAGCGTCCCCAGCTTCTCCTTTACCCAAATCCAGATAGCAGATGTTCTGAAAGAGCTGCAAAACCTGGACCCATACAAATCAGCTGGGCTTGACAATCTAGACCCTCTATTTCTGAAACTATCTACCACCATTGTCGCAATCCCTATCACCAGCCTGTTCAACCTCTCTTTCATATCGTCTGAGATCCCCAAGGATTGGAAAGCTGCCGCGGTCATCCCCAAAGGGGGAGACACCCTGGTTCCAAACTGTTACAGACCTATATCCATCCTGCCCTGCCTATCTAAGGTCTTCGAAAGCCAAGTTAATAACCTTTTATGGCTGCCATCCCGCTACCGGGATGATATGACTATACAGCGAGTGAAAGTGCAGGGCGGCAAATTCAAAAAGCAGAAATCTCATAATTAAAATTCCTCAGACATAGATGTGTTTTATATCATTTTAGAAGTAATCCTGTTGTTAATCCCACCAAATTGTCTGATTTCAAATATGCTTTTCAGCGAAAGCACTACAAGCGATTATGTTAGGTCACCACAAAACCACAATAAGCACAGCCATTTTTCCAGCAAAAGATTTCTTAAAAACGAATCACTAACCTTTGATTATCTTCATCAGATGACACTCATAGGACTTCATGTTACACAATTTATGCATGTTTTGTTTGATTAAGTTCATATTTATATAAAAAAATCTGAGTTTACAATGGCACGTTAGATTCACTAGTTGCAAAAACAAGTGATTTTGCATAGCCACATCGTTTCAACAGAAATACTCATCATACATGTAGATGATAATACAAGTTATACACATGGAATTATAAATATACCTCTCCTTAATGCAACCGCTGTGTCAGATTTCAAAAAAACTTTACGGAAAAATAAACCATGCAATAATCTGAGACGGAGCTCAGAACAATAGCCAAATTAGAAATTAGAATCCAGAAAATACATGATAAATGTTTCCTTACCTTTGATGAATTCATCAGAATGCAGTCCTAGGAATCCCAGGTCCACAATAAATGCTTGATTTGTTCAATAATGTCCATTATTTATGTCCAATTAGCTACTTTGGACATGTTTACCAAACGCCCAACACAAAGCGCGTCCACTACCGTCCACTATAACGTGACGAAATGTCCAAAAGTTCCGTTACAGTCAGTAGAAACATGTCAAACGATGTACTGAATCAATCTTTAGAATGTTGTTAACATATATCTTGAATAACGTTCCAACCGGAGAATTTAATCGACTTCAGTTGACCGATGGAACGAAGCTCCCTCTCACGTGAACGCGCCTCTTCAATGCGCGATCATCTCCTGGCAGTGGTCACTAATTCCTGTCTCCTTCGGCCCCCCTTCACATTAGTCATCAGACAAAATTGTATTGACTGTTGACATCTAGTGGAAGCCGTAGGAAGTGAAAACTCATCAATATCTTGCTGTAATTTCAATGAGAGCTTGGTTGAAAATCTGGCACCCCCAGAAAAAATACAAACAGGAAGTGGAACTTCTCAGGTTTTTGCCTGCCATGTGAGTTCTGTTATACTCACAGACATAATTCAAACAGTTTTAGAAACGTCAGAGCATTTTCTATCCAATACTAATAATAATATACATATATTAGCAACTATGACATAGGATCAGGCCGTTTACTCTGGGCACCTCTGTGCACCTTTCATCCAAGCTACTCAATACTGCCCCTGCAGCCATAAGAAGTTAATAAACAGATCACTGACTATCTCGAATCCCACCGTACCTTCTCCGCTGTGCAATGCGGTTTCCGAGCTGGTCATGGGTGCACCTCAGCCACGCTCAAGGTCCTAAACAATATCATAACCACCATCGATAAAAGACAGTACTTGTGCAGCCGTCTTCATCAACCTGGCCAAGGCTTTCGACTCTGTCAATCACCATATTCTTATCTGCAGACTCAACAGCCTTGGTTTCTCAAATGACTGCCTCGCCTGGTTCACCAACTACTTCTCAGATAGAGTTCAGTGTGTCAAATCGGAGGGCCTGTTGTCCGGACCTCTGGCAGTCTCTATGGGGGTACCACAGGGTTCAATTCTCTGGCCGACTATTTTCTCTGTATATATCAACGATGCCACCTCTAGGCAGATGACACCATTCTGTATACATCTGGCCCTTCTTTGGACACTGTGTTAGTCTCGTAATGCTCGGGGGCAGTGTTCGGAAGTTCAGATGAATGACGTGCCCAAAGTAAACTGCCTGTTACTCAGGCCCAGAAGCTAGGATATGCATGTAATTGGTAGCATTGGATAGAAAACACTCTGATGTTTAATAATGTCTGTGAGTATAACAGAACTGCTATGTCAGGCAAAAATCTGAGGAAAATCCATCCCAATTTTTTGGGGGAGGTCACAGGCCATTTCAATGCTAGCCTATGGGAAAAACAAATACATAGGACCCAGATTGCAGTTCCTATGGCTTCCGCTAGATGTCAACAGTCTTTTGAAAAGGTTTCAGGCTTGTTTTTTGAAAAATTAACAAGTAGTTGTAGTTTTTCCAAGGTGTCCCTCCTTAGAAATGTAGTCGTGTTGAGCGCGTGAATGAGGTGCATGCTCTTCGTTATTTATCTTCCCTATTGAACATTCTGTTCTCCGTCTAAAATATGATCATTTATTTAGATATTAGAGTAGCTAAGGATTAATTCGAAACATCGCTTGACTTGTTTGGAAGATCTTTACCGGTAACTTTTTGGATTCGTTTGTATGCCTTTTGAACGAGTGGATTACTGAATCAAGCGTGCCAAATAAACTGACTTTTTGGGGATATAAAGAAGGACTTTATCTTTTACTAACAAAATAACCATTCATTGTGTAGCTGGGACCCTTGGGATTGCAAACATAGGAAGATCTTCAAAGGTAAGTGATTTATTTTATCCCTATTTGGGATTTTGTGACGCCTGTTCTGGTTTGGAAAAGTATTTTGATGTGGGGTGCTGTCCTCAGATAATCGCATGGTATGCTTTCGCCGTAAAGCCTTTTTGAAATCTGGCAACGCGGTTGGATTATCAAGAAATTACGCTTTTAAACAATGTAAGACACTTGCATTTTCATGAATGTTTAATATTACGATTTTTGTATTTTGAATTTCGCACTCTGCATTTCACTGGATGTTGTCGTAGTGGCACGCTACGGTTTAAACAAACCTCCAAACGAGCTTAATTGCCATACAACACTCCTTCCGTTGCCTCCATTTGCTCTTAAACGCTACTAAAACTAAATGCATGCTCTTCAACCGATCGCTGCTTGCACCCGCCCGCCCGACTAGCATCACCACTCTGGACGGTTCTGACTTAGAATATGTGGTCAACTACAAATACCTAGGTGTCTGGTTAGAATGTAAACTCTCCTTCCAGACTCATATTAAACATCTCCAATCCAAAATTAAATCTAGAATCGGCTTTCTATTTCGTCACAAAGCCTCCTTCACTCACGCTGCCAAACATACCCTCGTAAAACGGTCTATCCTACCAATCCTCGACTTCGGCGATGTCATTTATGAAACAGCTTCCAACACTCTACTCAGCAAACTGGATGCAGTCTATCACAGTGCCATCCTTTTTGTCACCAAAGACCCATATACCACCCACCACTGCGACCTGTTTGCTCTCGTCGACTGGCCCTCGTTACGTATTCGTCGCCAGACTCACTGGCTCCAGGTCATCTATAAGTCTCTGCTCGGTAAAGCTCTGCCTTATCTCAGCTCACTGGTCACGATAACAACACCCACCCGTAGCATGCGCTCCAGCAGGTATATCTCACAGGTCATCCCCAAAGCCAACACCCCCTTTGGCCGCCTTTCCTTACAGTTCTCCGCTGCCAATGACCAGAACAAAAAAGTTGGAGACTTACATCTGCCTCACTAATTTTAAGCATCAGCTATCTGTGCAGCTTACCGATCGCTGCAGCTGTACACAGCCCATCTGTAAATTGCCCATCCAACTACCTACCTCATCCACATAAGATGTTATTTACTTTTTTGCTCGTTTGCACACCAGTATTTCTACTTGCACATCATAATTTGCATATCTATCACTGCAGTGTTAACATTTTGTCAATAGGGGGAGCTGTTAGCACTTTTTGTTTTTACATTTCCAAATTAAACTGCCTCGTACTCAATTCTTGCTCTTACAATATGCATATTATTATTACTATTGGATAGAAAACAATCTCTAGTTTCTAAAACCGTTTGAATTATGTCTGTGGGTGGAACAGAACTCATTCTACAGCACTTTTCCTGCCAGGGAGTGAGATTTCAGAAATCTTGGCCTCTGTTCCCAGGTCAGTTTATAAGTCCCTGTGAATGCTGTGGGGCTACAAACACTGCCTACGCCTTCCTCTATATGTCAGTAAGTGGTGACAATTTGAATGGGGTCGATTGCGCAATCTGGGACTTTATATAAACCCAAATTGCGGAAGTACCTTTCTTTTCTGCCCTGCGCTTGACGCACGATGGACGTCGGACTGGCCTCCTTCCAAGCTTTGGTTTAGCAAGTTCTATATCCCCGGTCATGTTTTTATTCGTTATAGGTGTTAAAGACATCATAAGGTAGTTAATTTAAACCGACTTATAGCAGTTTATAGCAGTTTATTGCAATTTTCTGGCATTTCTTTGTGACGCACTTTCAAGAGTTGGACACTTTTCCGGTACATGCCGAACGTTAGTGGCCATTTCGAGAGGACATCTTTCGACCAAAAGACGATTAGACCGGAGAAAGGACACATTGCCCAAGATTCTGATGGAAGCTCAGCTAATAGTAGGAACTATTTATGCTGATAAATCGTTGTTCTGTTGAAAAATGTTAAACGCATAAGCCGCCATTTTTTTTTGGGTAGCTTCGCTTTGGCGCACCCTGTATTGCGCAGTAAGGTTAATTTTAAAAATGTAATTCAGCGATTGCATTAAGAACTAATTTGTCTTTCAATTGCTGTCCACGCTGTATTTTTTAGTCAAGTTTATGATTATTTATTGATTAGACTAAGTCACTCTCCAAGATGGCGCCCGACATTTTCTGGCCAGTTTGGCTACTTTTGTCATTGTATAACCACGATTTTTGTGGCTAAATATGCACATTTTCGAACAAACTCTATATGTATGTTGTAATATGATGTTACAGGAGTGTCATCTGAAGAATTCTGAGAAGGTTAGTGAAAAAATTAATATATTTTGGTGGTGATAACGTTATCGCTCTTTTTGCCTTGAATCAATGCTGGGGTAATGTTTGCACATGTGGTATGCTAATATAACGATATATTGTGTTTTCGCTGTAAAACACTTAGAAAATCTGAAATATTGTCTGGATTCACAAGATCTGTGTCTTTCAATTGCTGTATGCTGTGTATTTTTAAGAAATGTTTTATGATGAGTAATTAGGTAATACAAGTTGCTCTCTGTAGTTATTCTAGTCGAGTTGTGATGGTGGCTGCAATGGTAAACTATGATTTATACCTGAAATATGCAAATTTTTCTAACAAAACATATGCTATACAATAAATATGTTATCAGACTGTCATCTGATGAAGTTTTTTCTTGGTTAGTGGCTATTTATTTCTTTATTTGGTCGAATTGGTGATAGCTACTGATGGAGTGAAAAAATGGTGGAGTAAGAAAAATTTTGTCTTTTGCTAACGTGGTTAGCTAATAGATTTACATATTGTGTCTTCCCTGTAAAATATTTTAAAAATCAGAAATGGTGGCTAGATTCACAAGAAGTGTATCTTTCATCTGGTGTCTTGGACTTGTGATTTAATGATATTTAGATGCTAGTATTTACTTGTGACGCTATGCTAAGCTATGCTAGTCAGCTTTTTTACTGGTGGGGGGTGCTCCCGGATCCGGGTTTGGGAGGAACTAGAAGTTAATTTGCTAAATTGTAATTACTTCGCTCCTATTGCCTAACCTCATTATGCCATTTGCACACACTATATATAGACTTTTTCTATTGTGTTATTGACTTTGTGTTATTTGACTTTGTTAATCCCACACAGTGTAACTGTGTTGTTGTTTGTGTCACACTGATCTGCTTTATCTTGGCCAGGTAGCAGTTGTAAATGAGAACTTTTTCTAAACTAAACTTAAATAAAGGTGAAATAAAACATAAAAAAATAAAAAATGATTCACCAATGTGAGGGAAAACAGTGTTGCAGTAGTCTAGTGTGAGTGGTTATGTCAGTAGTCTAGTGTGAGGGGTTATGTCAGTAGTCTAGTGTGATGGGTTATGTCAGTAGTCTAGTGTGAGGGGTTAAGTCAGTAGACTAGTGTGTGGGGTTATGGCAGTAGTCTAGTGTGAGGGTTTTTATTTTATTTTTATTTTTTATTTCACCTTTATTTAACCAGGTAGGCTAGTTGAGAACAAGTTCTCATTTGCAACTGCGACCTGGCCAAGATAAAGCATAGCAGTGTGAACAGACAACAACACAGAGTTACACATGGAGTAAACAATAAACAAGTCAATAACATGGTAGAAAAAAAGAGAATCTATATACAATGTGTGCAAAAAGCATGAGGAGGTAGGCAATAAATCGAATAATTACAATTTAGCAGATTAACACTGGAGTGATAAATCATCAGATGATCATGTGCAAGTAGAGATACTGGTGTGCAAAAGAGCAGAAAAGTAAATAAATAAAAGCAGTATGGGGAGTGAGGTAGGTAAATTGGGTGGGCTATATACCGATGGACTATGTACAGCTGCAGCGATCGGTTAGCTGCTCGGATAGCAGATGTTTAAAGTTGTTGAGGGAGATAAAAGTCTCCAACTTCAGAGATTTTTGCAATTCGTTCCAGTCGCAGGCAGCAGAGAACTGGAAGGAAAGGCGTCCAAATGAGGTTTTGGCTTTAGGGATGATCAGTGAGATACACCTGCTGGAGCGCGTGCTACGGGTGGGTGTAGCCATCATGACCAGTGAACTGAGATAAGGCGGCACTTTACCTAGCATAGCCTTGTAGATGACCTGGAGCCAGTGGGTCTGAAAACGAACATGTAGCGAGGGCCAGCCGACTAGGGCATACAGGTCGCAGTGGTGGGTCGTATAAGGTGCTTTAGTAACAAAACGGATGGCACTGTGATAAACTGCATCCAGTTTGCTGAGTAGAGTATTGGAAGCTATTTTGTAGATGACATCGCCGAAGTCGAGGATCGGTAGGATAGTCAGTTTTACTAGGGTAAGTTTGGCGGCGTGAGTGAAGGAGGCTTTGTTGCGAAATAGAAAGCCGACTCTAGATTTGATTTTGGATTGGAGATGTTTGATATGAGTCTGGAAGGAGAGTTTGCAGTCTAGCCAGACACCTAGGTACTTATAGATGTCCACATATTCTAGGTCGGAACCGTCCAGGGTGGTGATGCTAGTCGGGCGTGCGGGTGCAGGCTGCGACCGGTTGAAAAGCATGCATTTGGTTTTACTAGCGTTTAAGAGCAGTTGGAGGCCACGGAAGGAGTGTTGTATGGCATTGAAGCTCGTTTGGAGGTTAGATAGCACAGTGTCCAAGGAAGGACCAGAAGTATACAGAATGGTGTCGTCTGCGTAGAGGTGGATCAGGGAATCGTCCGCAGCAAGAGCAACATCATTGATATATACAGAGAAAAGAGTCGGCCCGAGAATTGAACCCTGTGGTACCCCCATAGAGACTGCCAGAGGACCGGACAACATGCCCTCCGATTTGACACACTGAACTCTGTCTGCAAAGTAGTTGGTGAACCAGGCAAGGCAGTCATTAGAAAATCCGAGGCTACTGAGTCTGACGATAAGAATATGGTGATTGACAGAGTCGAAGCCTTGGCCAGGTCGATGAAGACGGCTGCACAGTACTGTCTTTTATCGATGGCGGTTATGATATCGTTTAGTACCTTGAGCGTGGCTGAGGTGCACCCGTGACCGGCTCGGAAACCGGATTGCACAGCGGAGAAGGTACGGTGGGATACGAGATGGTCAGTGATCTGTTTGTTGACTTGGCTTTCGAAGACCTTAGATAGGCAGGGCAGGATGGATATAGGTCTGTAACAGTTTGGGTCCAGGGTGTCTCCCCCTTTGAAGAGGGGGATGACCGCGGCAGCTTTCCAATCCTTGGGGATCTCAGATGATACGAAGGAGAGGTTGAACAGGCTGGTAATAGGGGGTGCGACAATGGCGGCGGACAGTTTCAGAAATAGGGGGTCCAGATTGTCAAGCATAGCTGATTTGTATGGGTCCAGGTTTTCCAGCTCTTTCAGAACATCTGCTATCTGGAATTGGGTAAAGGAGAAGCTGGGGAGGCTTGGGCGAGTAGCAGCGGGGGGGGGCGGGGCTGTTTGCCAAGGTTGGAGTCGCCAGGAGGAAGGCATGGCCAGCCGTTGAGAAATGCTTGTTGAAGTTTTCGATTATCACGGATTTATCGGTGGTGACCGTGTTACCTAGCCTCAGTGCAGTGGGCAGCTGGGAGGAGGTGCTCTTGTTCTCCATGGACTTTACAGTATCCCAGAACTTTTTGGAGTTAGAGCTACAGGATGCAAATTTCTGCTTGAAAAAGCTGGCCTTTGCTTTCCTGACTGACTGCATGTATTGGTTCCTGACTTCCCTGAACAGTTGCATATCGCGGGGGCTCTTCGATGCTATTGCAGTTCGCCACAGGATGTTTTTGTGCTGGTCGAGGGCAGTCAGGTCTGGAGTGAACCAAGGGCTATATCTGTTCTTAGTTCTGCATTTTTTGAACGGAGCATGCTTGTCTAATATGGTGAGGAAGTAACTTTTAAAGAAAGACCAGGCATCCTCAACTGACGGGATGAGGTCAATATCCTTCCAGGGTACCCGGGCCAGGTCGATTAGAAAGGCCTGCTCGCAGAAGTGTTTTAGGGAGCGTTTGACAGTGATGAGGGGTGGTCGTTTGACTGCGGACCCGTAGCGGATACAGGCAATGAGGCAGTGATCGCTGAGATCTTGATTGAAGACAGCAGAGGTGTATTTGGAGGGCAAGATGGTCAGGATAATGTCTATTAGGGTGCCCATGTTTACGGATTTAGGGTTGTACCTGGTGGGTTCCTTGATGATTTGTGTGAGATTGAGGGCATCTAGCTTAGATTGTAGGACTGCCGGGGTGTTAAGCATATCCCAGTTTAGGTTACCTAACAGAACAAACTCTGAAGCTAGATGGGGAGCCATCAATTCAAAGATGGTGTCCAGGGCACAGCTGGAAGCTGAGGGGGGTCGGTAGCAGGCGGCAACAGTGAGAGACTTATTTCTGGAGAGATTAATTTTTAAAATTAGAAGTTCGAACTGTTTGGGCATAGACCTGGAAAGTATGACAGAACTTTGCAGGCTATCTCTGCAGTAGATTGCAACTCCTCCCCCTTTGGCAGTTCTATCTTGACGGAAAGTGTTATAGTTGGGTATGGATATCTCCGAATTTTTGGTGGCCTTCCTAAGCCAGGATTCAGACACGGCAAGGACATCAGGGTTGGCAGAGTGTGCTAAAGCGGTGAGTAAGACAAACTTAGGGAGGAGGCTTCTGATGTTGACATGCATGAGGCCAAGGCTTTTTTGATCACAGAAGTCAACAAATGAGGGTGCCTGGGGACATGCAGGGCCTGGGTTTACCTCCACATCACCCGAGGAACAGAGGAGTAGTAGGATGAGGGTGCGGCTAAAGGCTATCAAAACTGGTCGCCTAGAGCGTTGGGGACAAGGAATAAAAGGAGCAGATTTATGGGCGTGGTAGAATAGATACTGGGCATAATGTGCAGACAGGGGTATGGTGGGGCACGGGTACAGCGGAGGCAAGCCCAGGCACTGGGTGATGATAAGAGAGGTTGTATCTCTGGACATGCTGGTCTCAATGGGTGAGGTCACCGCATGTGTGGGAGGTGGGACAAAGGCGGTATCAGAGGTACGGAGAGTGGAACTACGGGGTCCATTACAAGGCATATTGACATTTGAGAGAGACATACAGTAAGGCATAAAGTGATTGCAGGTCTTGATTGGGAGAGCTAGCTAAAACAACAGGTGAGATAACAGCAGCTAGTCAGCTAACACAGCAACAGCAGGTAAAAATGGCGACGACTAGGCAGAGCGGGTCGGATTAACTACACAGTTAAAACACAAATAAACAGAATGGAGTACTGTGAATTAATGGACAGTCCGGCAGGCATCAGCTATGTAGCCAAGTGATCATAGTGTCCAGGGGGCAGCCGTAGATGGAGCAGGGAAGCCGCCACTACACTAGCATTCGGCGTTTAACTTCTACTTGCACAGCATCCCGGATCCGGGAGCACCCCCCACAGTAAAAAAGCTGACTAGCATAGCCTAGCATAGCGTCACAAGTAAATACTAGCATCTAAATATCATTAAACCACAAGTCCAAGACACCAGATGAAAGATACACATCTTGTGAATCCAGCCATCATTTCTGATTTTTAAAATGTTTTACAGGGAAGACACAATATGTAAATCTATTAGCTAACCACGATAGCAAAAGACACAACTTTTTTTTCTCCACCATTTTTTTCCTGCATGGGTAGCTATCACAATTTCGACCAAATAAAGATATATATAGCCACTAACCAAGAAACAACTTCATAAGATGACAGTCTGATAACATATTTATTGCATAGCATATGTTTTTTTAGAAAAATGTGCATATTTCAGGTATAAATCACAGTTCTACATTGCAGCTGCAACCTGAAATAGTGCCGAAGCTGCCAGAATAATTACAGAGACCAACGTCAAATACCCAATTACTCATCATAAAACATTTCTGAAAAATACACAGCGTACAGCAAATGAAAGCCCAACATCTTGTGAATTACAGCGAAAACACAATATAGCATTATATTAGCTTACCACAATAGCCAGAAACACAAGCAATTTACCAGCAGCAAAGGTTAGCGATCGTAACAATCCAGCAAAAGATATATCATTTTTGACTAACCTTGATATACTTCATCAGATGACAGTCCTCGTGGTCACTTCCGGGTTGGAGCGTGCGGTCGCATTCGCACTTCGGTCCGCAGGTAGTATAACTTTTCATTACATTTCATTACATTTCATTATAGTACAACGGTTTGATTTGTCTAATCTTAGCAATTTCTTCTTAGCTAGCTACATAGCCGTCTTTGTATCAAAGATAATTGCGTAATTATCGTATTTCGCCGTCCTAACGTAGTCTACACTGCTATCTGCCCAGCAGCTAGCCAGCTAGCAAACGTCCACCGTCTACCGAATAGCAGCACTGTAGAAACTATTACACTCAACTGAACGACTTGATTAGTGTAGTGTTAGCTAGCTACATAGTTGTCTTTGCGGTCTTCGTATCCAAGATAATTGTGTAGTTTAGAGTGTGTAGTTTTAGAGTGATTATCTTAATTTACCGAGGTTAGCTAGCCAGCTATTTGTCGTCCTTAACGTAGGAGACACTGCTAGCTAGCCAACAGCTAGCCAACGTCTACCGAATAGAACTTCCGCACTCAACAACCCGGTCGCATTCCGCTTCGCTCCACAGGTAGTATCACATTTTCATTTCATTTCATTACAGTACAACGGTTTGATTTGTTTGATCGTAGCTAGCTACATAGCTAGCTACATAGCCGTCTTTGTATCAAAGATAATTGTGTAGTCTAGAGCGATTTTCTAGGTTAGCTAGCCAGCTATTGTCGTTCTTTTAACGCAACGTAACGTAATCAACACTGCTAGCTAGCCAGCTAGCCCCCGAATAGCAGCACTGTAGAAACTATTACACTCAACGGAACGACTTGATTAGTGTAGTGTCAACAACGCAGCCACTGCCAGCTAGCCTACAAAGTCAACAACGCAGCCACTGCCAGCTAGCCTACTTCAGCAGTACTGTATCATTTTAATCATTTTAGTCAATAAGATTCTTGCTACGTAAGCTTAACTTTCTGAACATTCGAGACGTGTAGTCCACTTGTCATTCCAATCTCCTTTGCATTAGCGTAGCCTCTTCTGTAGCCTGTCAACTATGTGTCTGTCTATCCCTGTTCTCTCCTCTCTGCACAGACCATACAAACGCTCCACACCGCGTGGCCGCGGCCACCCTAATCTGGTGGTCTCAGCGCGCACGACCCACGTGGAGTTCCAGGTCTCCGGTAGCCTCTGGAACTGCCGATCTGCGGCCAACAAGGCAGAGTTCATCTCAGCCTATGCCTCCCTCCAGTCCCTCGACTTCTTGGCACTGACGGAAACATGGATCACCACAGATAACACTGCTACTCCTACTGCTCTCTCTTCGTCCGCCCACGTGTTCTCGCACACCCCGAGAGCTTCTGGTCAGCGGGGTGGTGGCACCGGGATCCTCATCTCTCCCAAGTGGTCATTCTCTCTTTCTCCCCTTACCCATCTGTCTATCGCCTCCTTTGAATTCCATGCTGTCACAGTTACCAGCCCTTTCAAGCTTAACATCCTTATCATTTATCGCCCTCCAGGTTCCCTCGGAGAGTTCATCAATGAGCTTGATGCCTTGATAAGCTCCTTTCCTGAGGACGGCTCACCTCTCACAGTTCTGGGCGACTTTAACCTCCCCACGTCTACCTTTGACTCATTCCTCTCTGCCTCCTTCTTTCCACTCCTCTCCTCTTTTGACCTCACCCTCTCACCTTCCCCCCCTACTCACAAGGCAGGCAATACGCTCGACCTCATCTTTACTAGATGCTGTTCTTCCACTAACCTCATTGCAACTCCCCTCCAAGTCTCCGACCACTACCTTGTATCCTTTTCCCTCTCGCTCTCATCCAACACTTCCCACACTGCCCCTACTCGGATGGTATCGCGCCGTCCCAACCTTCGCTCTCTCTCCCCCGCTACTCTCTCCTCTTCCATCCTATCATCTCTTCCCTCTGCTCAAACCTTCTCCAACCTATATCCTGATTCTGCCTCCTCAACCCTCCTCTCCTCCCTTTCTGCATCCTTTGACTCTCTATGTCCCCTATCCTCCAGGCCGGCTCGGTCCTCCCCTCCCGCTCCGTGGCTCGACGACTCATTGCGAGCTCACAGAACAGGGCTCCGGGCAGCCGAGCGGAAATGGAGGAAAACTCGCCTCCCTGCGGACCTGGCATCCTTTCACTCCCTCCTCTCTACATTTTCCTCTTCTGTCTCTGCTGCTAAAGCCACTTTCTACCACTCTAACCCTAGGAAGCTCTTTGCCACCTTCTCCTCCCTCCTGAATCCTCCTCCCCCTCCCCCCCCCTCCTCCCTCTCTGCAGATGACTTCGTCAACCATTTTGAAAAGAAGGTCGACGACATCCGATCCTCGTTTGCTAAGTCAAACGACACCGCTGGTTCTGCTCACACTGCCCTACCCTGTGCTCTGACCTCTTTCTCCCCTCTCTCTCCAGATGAAATCTCGCGTCTTGTGACGGCCGGCCGCCCAACAACCTGCCCGCTTGACCCTATCCCCTCCTCTCTTCTCCAGACCATTTCCGGAGACCTTCTCCCTTACCTCACCTCGCTCATCAACTCATCCCTGACCGCTGGCTACGTCCCTTCCGTCTTCAAGAGAGCGAGAGTTGCACCCCTTCTGAAAAAACCTACACTCGATCCCTCCGATGTCAACAACTACAGACCAGTATCCCTTCTTTCTTTTCTCTCCAAAACTCTTGAACGTGCCGTCCTTGGCCAGCTCTCCCGCTATCTCTCTCAGAATGACCTTCTTGATCCAAATCAGTCAGGTTTCAAGACTAGTCATTCAACTGAGACTGCTCTTCTCTGTATCACGGAGGCGCTCCGCACTGCTAAAGCTAACTCTCTCTCCTCTGCTCTCATCCTTCTAGACCTATCGGCTGCCTTCGATACTGTGAACCATCAGATCCTCCTCTCCACCCTCTCCGAGTTGGGCATCTCCGGCGCGGCCCACGCTTGGATTGCGTCCTACCTGACAGGTCGCTCCTACCAGGTGGCGTGGCGAGAATCTGTCTCCTCACCACGTGCTCTCACCACTGGTGTCCCCCAGGGCTCTGTTCTAGGCCCTCTCCTATTCTCGCTATACACCAAGTCACTTGGCTCTGTCATAACCTCACATGGTCTCTCCTATCATTGCTATGCAGACGACACACAATTAATCTTCTCCTTTCCCCCTTCTGATGACCAGGTGGCGAATCGCATCTCTGCATGTCTGGCAGACATATCAGTGTCGATGACGGATCACCACCTCAAGCTGAACCTCGGCAAGACGGAGCTGCTCTTCCTCCCGGGGAAGGACTGCCCGTTCCATGATCTCGCCATCACGGTTGACAACTCCATTGTGTCCTCCTCCCAGAGCGCTAAGAACCTTGGCGTGATCCTGGACAACACCCTGTCGTTCTCAACTAACATCAAGGAGGTGGCCCGTTCCTGTAGGTTCATGCTCTACAACATCCGCAGAGTACGACCCTGCCTCACACAGGAAGCGGCGCAGGTCCTAATCCAGGCACTTGTCATCTCCCGTCTGGATTACTGCAACTCGCTGTTGGCTGGGCTCCCTGCCTGTGCCATTAAACCCCTACAACTCATCCAGAACGCCGCAGCCCGTCTGGTGTTCAACCTTCCCAAGTTCTCTCACGTCACCCCACTCCTCCGCTCTCTCCACTGGCTTCCAGTTGAAGCTCGCATCCGCTACAAGACCATGGTGCTTGCCTACGGAGCTGTGAGGGGAACGGCACCTCAGTACCTCCAGGCTCTGATCAGGCCCTACACCCAAACAAGGGCACTGCGTTCATCCACCTCTGGCCTGCTCGCCTCCCTACCACTGAGGAAGTACAGTTCCCGCTCAGCCCAGTCAAAACTGTTCGCTGCTCTGGCCCCCCAATGGTGGAACAAACTCCCTCACGACGCCAGGACAGCGGAGTCAATCACCACCTTCCGGAGACACCTGAAACCCCACCTCTTTAAGGAATACCTAGGATAGGATAAAGTAATCCTTCTCACCCCCCCCCCCCCCCTTAAAAGATTTAGATGCACTATTGTAAAGTGGCTGTTCCACTGGATGTCATAAGGTGAATGCACCAATTTGTAAGTCGCTCTGGATAAGAGCGTCTGCTAAATGACTTAAATGTAAATGTAAATGTAAAATGTCCTGTAACATCATATTACATAATGCATATAGGTTTTGTTCGAAAATGTGCATATTTAGCAGCACAAATCGTGGTTATACAATGTGATCAGTAACAACAGTTCATGCATTCTGGCCGGCGCCATCTTGAAGAGGCACCTAATCTAATCGATAAATAATCGTAAACTTGACTAAAAAATACAGGTTGGACAGCAAATGAAAGATGCAATAGTTATTAATGCAACCGCTGAGTTAGATTTTTTAAATTAACGTTACTAGACATACAGTGTGCGTTACAGCCAGACTAGTGCCGCAATTAATGGCGGACAAATCCATTTACATTTTTCCACATAAATACGGAATAACATCATAAATAGCTCTTACTTTTGGACGAGCTTCCATCAGAATCTTGGGCAAGTTGTCCTTTGTCCAAAAGAATCGTTGCTCGGTTGTAAAACGTCGTCTTCAACTTTGGAACTAGCAGCTAACAATAGCTATGTGGCGCAGACATGCACAAATCCTCAAAACGCAATACTAAGGAAATTCCGAAAATAGCAATATACTCGCATAAACTGATATAACTCGGTTTAAAACACCTATATCGAATTAAATCACAGACGGATATAACTTAGGCCTATAACGAGAGCTTTTGAGCATGCCATCCTGAGGTCCTCCATTGCGTCTTGACGAACGTCGAAAGGAGCGCTCCCCCCATGCCATGTCCTTTTATAAGGTCTGAGATCTACGTAGAAACTCCATTCCAATTCTCATTGGTTACTGACATCCAGGGGAAGGCGGGTGCAGTTCATGTCGACCCATAGGATACATACAGAGCTTTAAACTGATCTGAGAACAGAGCCTCGTTTTCAGACCTTCGCAGTTCCTGTCATGAATTTCGCTGCAGAAAGAGTTCTGTTTCACCCACAGACATAATTCAAACGGTTTTAGAAACTAGAGATTGTTTTCTATCCAATAGTAATAATAATATGCATATTGTACGAGCAAGAATTGAGTACGAGGCAGTTTAATTTGGGAACGATAAATGGTAACGTTGAAACAGCACCCCCTATATTGAGAAAAGGTTAAAGTTAGTAGCCCGGGGGGTGGTCTGCTCAGACGGAGGGGGTCTGCTCAGACGGAGGCCGGTTGAGGGCACAACGGATGGGGTATTCGTCTGCAGACCAGACGTGGTCGTGTCGACAGAGAATCCAAGCCGGATGGCGATGGCGAAAGAGAGGTTGTAATTGTAGAATTGTGTTTGCTAACTGGTGCTAGCTTCGTGGCAGTGGCGCTAGCTGCGCTAGCTGCAAGCTAGCTGTGAGGATCAGAAGTAGTGGCTCTGGGATTACGGCAGGAATCCGGCGTTGTTGTCGAGAGACAGTCTGATGCTGGTAAATTGGTGAGTAATATCCAGGCGAATAACAGGGCTGGTGTCTGTGCAGAAGGTAAAAGCTGCTAGCAGCGGCTAAAAATGACTAAATAGCTTGTAGCTGATTAGCTGGTTAGCTACTGGGGGTTCTTGAATGTGTTCCAAAGTTAAAAAATAATAGCGATTCCATATCACATTGGGTGAGGTAGGTTACCGGAAGGTATAATCAAATTAAAAATCGGAAAAATAAAAAATAAATATATATATATATACAAGAAATACGAAAAATACAAACGTACATGAGAGGACGAAACAAAACACGTCTACACTGCTACGCCATCTTGGATTCTAGTGTGAGGGGTTATGTCAGTAGTCTAGTGTGAGGGGTTATGTCAGTAGTCTAGTGTCAGGGGTTATGTCAGTAGTCTAGTGTGAGGGGTTATGTCAGTAGTCTAGTGTGAAGGGTTATGTCAGTAGTCTAGTGTGAGGGGTTATGTCAGTAGTCTAGTGTGAGGGGTTATGGCAGTAGTCTAGTGTGAGGGGTTTGGTCAGTAGTCTAGTGTGAGGGGTTATGTCAGTAGTCTAGTGTGAGGGGTTATGTCAGTAGTCTAGTGTCAGGGGGTATGTCAGTAGTCTAGTGTGAGGGGTTATGTCAGTAGTCTAGTGTGAGGGGTTATGTCAGTAGTCTAGTGTGAGGGGTTATGGCAGTAGTCTAGTGTGAGGGGTTATGTCAGTAGTCTAGTGTCAGGGGTTATGTCAGTAGTCTAGTGTGAAGGGTTATGTCAGTAGTCTAGTGTGAAGGGTTATGTCAGTAGTCTAGTGTGAGGGGTTATGGCAGTAGTCTAGTGTGAGGGGTTATGTCAGTAGTCTAGTGTGAGGGGTTATGTCAGAAGTCTAGTGTGAGGGGTTATGTCAGTAGTCTAGTGTGAGGGGTTATGTCAGTAGTCTAGTGTCAGGGGTTATGTCAGTAGTCTAGTGTGAGGGGTTATGTCAGTAGTCTAGTGTGAGGGGTTATGTCAGTAGTCTAGTGTCAGGGGTTATGTCAGTAGTCTAGTGTAAGGGGTTATGTCAGTAGTTTAGTGTGAGGGTTATGTCAGGAGAAACAGTGTTGTAGTAGTCTAGCGTGAGGGGTTATGTCAGTAGTCTAGTGTGAGGGGTTATGTCAGTAGTCTAGTGTGAGCGGGTATGTCAGTAGTCTAGTGTGAGGGGTTATGTCAGTAGTCTAGTGTTAGGGGTTATGTCAGTAGTCTAGTGTGAGGGGTTATGTCAGTAGTCTAGTGTGAGGGGTTATGTCAGTAGTCTAGTGTGAGGCGTTATGTCAGTTGTCTAGTGTGAGGGGTTATGTCAGTAGTCTAGTGTGAGGGGTTATGTCAGTAGTCTAGTGCGAGGGGTTATGTCAGTAGTCTAGTGTGAGGGGTTATGTCAGTAGTCTAGTGCGAGGGGTTATGTCAGTAGTCTAGTGTGAGGGGTTATGTCAGTAGTCTAGTGTGAGGGATTATGGCAGTAGTCTAGTGTGAGGGGTTATGTCAGTAGTCTAGTGTGAGGGGTTATGTCAGTAGTCTCGTGTGAGGGGTTATGTTAGTAGTCTAGTGTGAGGGGTTATGTCAGGAGTCTAGTGTGAGGGGTTATGTCAGTAGTCTAGTGTGAGGGGTTATGTCAGTAGTCTAGTGTGAGGGGTTATGTTAGTAGTCTAGTGTGAGGGGTTATGTCAGGAGTCTAGTGTGAGGGGTTATGTCAGTAGTCTAGTGTGAGGGGTTATGTCAGTAGTCTAGTGTGCGGGGTAATGTCAGTAGACTAGTGTGATGGGTTATGTCAGTAGACTAGTGTCAGGGGTTATGTCAGTAGTCTAGTGTGAGGGGTTATGTCAGTAGTCTAGTGTAAGGGGTTATGTCAGTAGTTTAGTGTGAGGGTTATGTCAGGAGAAACAGTGTTGTAGTAGTCTAGCGTGAGGGGTTATGTCAGTAGTCTAGTGTGAGGGGGTATGTCAGTAGTCTAGTGTGAGGGGTTATGTCAGTAGTCTAGTGTGAGGGGGTATGTCAGTAGTCTAGTGCGAGGGTTATGTCAGTAGTCTAGTGTGAGGGGTTATGTCAGTAGTCTAGTGTGAGGGGTTATGTCAGTAGTCTAGTGTGAGCGGGTATGTCAGTAGTCTAGTGTGAGAGGTTATGTCAGTAGTCTAGTGTGAGAGGTTATGTCAGTAGTCTAGTGTGAGGGGTTATGTCAGTAGTCTAGTGTGAGGGGTTATTGCAGTAGTCTAGTGTGAGGCGTTATGTCAGTTGTCTAGTGTGAGGGGTTATGTCAGTAGTCTAGTGTGAGGGGGTATGTCAGTAGTCTAGTGCGAGGGTTATGTCAGTAGTCTAGTGTGAGGGGTTATGGCAGTAGTCTAGTGTGAGGGGTTATGTCAGTAGTCTAGTGTGAGGGGTTATGTCAGTAGTCTAGTGTGAGGGGTTATGTCAGTAGTCTAGTGTGAGGGGTTATGTCAGTAGTCTAGTGTGAGGGGTTATGTCAGTAGTCTAGTGTGAGGGGTTATGTCAGTAGTCTAGTGTGAGAGGTTATGTCAGGGTAAACAGTGTTGTAGTAGTCTAGCGTGTGGTGCGGGAGTAATGACAAGCAAACCTGAGGAGCTTTGTGTTCACATTGTCCTAAAAAAGGGAACCGGACATTGGAATTCAAGTGAACTGAACTCAGTGGGGAGTGAATTGAACTTGAGGGTCTGAGTTGCCTTGGAGTGGTCAATCTGCACAAAAAAATAAGCGAACTACACCGAGTTCACAGAAATTGGCTGAAAATGACCAAGTGTGAAAATGTCCTTATTTATCTTATGTGTTACATTACACCAGAAAGACAACAGAGCTGCTGTCATTCACCGAGATGTTGCTGTGGGCTTGCTGTTGGATAGCCTGTGTTGGGATTGCTGTTGGCTAGCCCGTAACCACCTTGGCCACTGAATACCCACACAGGGCAAATGTTGTGGTGTGTGTGTGTGTGTGTGTGTGTGTGTGTGTGTGTGTGTGTGTGTGTGTGTGTGTGTGTGTGTGTGTGTGTGTGTGTGTGTGTGTGTGTGTGTGTGTGTGTGTGTGTGTGTGTGTGTGTCAAATCAAATCAAATTTTATTTGTCACATACACATGGTTAGCAGATGTTAATGCGAGTGTAGCGAAAGGCTTGTGCTTCTAGTTCCGACAATGCAGTAATAACCAACAAGTAATCTAACCTAACAATTCCACAACTACTACCTTATACACACAAGTGTAAAGGGATAAAGAATATGTACATAAAGATATATGAATGAGTGATGGTACAGAACGGCATAGGCAAGATGCAGTAGATGGTATAGAGTACAGTATATACATATACATATGAGATGAGTAATGTAGGGTATGTAAACATAAAGTGGCATAGTTTAAAGTGGCTAGTGATACATGTATTACATAAAGATGGCAAGATGCAGTAGATGATATAGAGTACAGTATATACATATACATATGAGATGAGTAATGTAGGGTATGTAAACATTATATAAAGTGGCATTGTTTAAAGTGGCTAGTGGTACATTTTTACATAATTTCCATCAATTCCCATTATTAAAGTGGCTGGAGTTGAGTCAGTATGTTGGCAGCGGCCACTAAATGTTAGTGGTGGCTGTTTAAACAACATACTAACTCTAAATGTGACCTGTTTAAAGAAGTTAGGTGTATGTTGCAAGTCACAACTTTACAGGAGAGGCATTATATATATATATTTTTTTTTTTAAATCAAAATGCATTTTTTTGTGCTGAAATGCCTTCTGGAACATGTGAAATTTCAAGTGCCTTAACTTTTACTGCCTCAGAAACCCGGATCCGGGATCACCCCCCCACCACCCCCCACTGACTAGCATAGCTAGCATAGCGTCACAAGTAAATTGTAGCATCTAAATATCATTAAATCACAAGTCCAAGACACCAGATGAAAGATAAACGTCTTGTAAATCTAGCCACCATTTCTGATTTTTAAAATGTTTTACAGGGAAGACACAATATGTAAATCTATTAGCTAACCACGTTAGCAAAAGACACCATTTTCTTTAATCCACTATTTTTCCACTCCATCACTAGCTATCACCAATTCGACCAAATAAAGAAATAAATAGCCACTAACCAAGAAAAAACCTCATCAGGTGACAGTCTGATAACATATTTATTGTATAGCATAGGTTTTGTTAGAAAAATGTGCATATTTCAGGAATAAATCATAGTTTGCCATTGCAGCCACCATCACAAATCTCCCCAAAGCGACTAGAATTACTACAGAGAGCAACGTGTATTACCAATTTACTCATCATAAAACATTTCATAAAAATAGACAAAGCATAGCAATGGAAAGACACAGTTCTTGTGAATTCAGACAATATTTCAGATTTTCTAAGCGTTTTACAGCGAAAACACAATAAATCGTTATATTAGCATACCACATGTGCAAACGTTACCCGAGCATTGATACAAGCCAAAGAGAGGGATAACGTAATCATCGCCAAAATGTATTAATTTTTTCACTAACCTTCTCAGAATTCTTCCGATGACACTCCTGTAACATCATTTTACAACATACATATACTGTTTGTTCGAAAATGTGCATATTTAGCCACAAAAAAACGTGGTTATAACATGACAATACTAGCAAAACTGGCCTGAAAATGTCGGGGGCCATTTTGGACAGTGATCTAGTCTAATCGATAACTAATCGTAAACTTGACTAAAAAATATAGGGTGGACAGCAATCGAAAGACAAATTAGTTCTTAATGCAATCGCTGAATAACATTTCTAAAATTATCCTTACTGTGCAATACAGGGTTCGCCAAGCGAAGCTATACCAAACAAAATGGCGGAATATGCGTATTAAATATTTCGACAGAACAACGATTTATCATCATAAATAGTTCTTACTGTGAGCTGTTCTTCCATCAGTATCTTGGGCAATGTATCCTTTCTTGGGTCTAATCTTCTTTTGGTCGAAAGCTGTCCTCTTGTCCGTCGAAATGACCACTAACGTTCGACCGGGACCCCGAAACGTGCCCGGTGCTTCAATATGCATCACAAAGCAATGCCTCAAAATCGCACTAAACGGATATAAATTGCTATAAAACGGTTTAAATTAACTACCTTATGATGTTTTTAACACCTATAACGAGTAAAAACATGACCGGCGATATATAAGTGGCTAAACCAACGCTTGGAAAGAGAGCAAATCCGAAGTCCATCGCGCGCAAGACGCAGCAGGGAAAAGACAGCTCCTTCCGGTCTTTTCTCTTTTATACTGGCCCTGATTGCGCAATCGACTCCATTCAAATTGTCACCTCTTACTGACATCTAGAGGAAGGCATGGGCAGTGTTTGTATCCTCATAGGAATTACAGGGACTTTAAAACTGACCTGGGACCAGAGGCCAAAATTTCTGAAATCTGACTCCATATCAGGAAAAGTGCTGTAGAATGAGTTCTGTTTCACTCAGAGACATAATTCAAACGGCTATAGAAACTAGAGAGTGTTTTCTATCCAATAATAACAATAATATGCATATTGTACGAGCAAGAATTGAGTACTAGGCAGTTTAATTTGGCAATGTAAAAAAAAAAAAAGTGCTAACAGCTCCCCCTATTGACAAAAGGATTTATTAATAACAAATATGCCATCTGTAAATACGAATACAATTGTTCAATCACGAGCCTAGTTAGTTTAGCCACAGAAAAAGTCAGGAACCTTCCCGCTAGCCATGATTGGATGAGACCTACACCTTCTCTGATTGGTCTGCCATGTAGCATGCTTCTGTCTATTACATTAGCTGCTCAGTATGTGTAGAAAATCCTTGCTACTGCAGCTTTTTTTTTAAAGATATAACGTTAGCCACGGAGAACTGCAAAAGTGTTGCTACTGCTCTCAACAACATTGCTGCCCTAAATTCAGCAGGTGCTATCAACAAAGATCAGTGGGAATAAGTTGTGATGGACAACTTTCTGCACACAGTCAGTGTAAACCAGAGTGACTTGACACAACAGTCCAAACAAGCTGTAGCTAGCTACAAACAACGGAAAAGACAGGCTGCTATGAATCGTTCATCCATGTATATGGGTAAGAGTCTAGCTACATTTTCAGATATTATACGTAAAAAAAAATCTCAGTCGTGTTTATTGCAAGTTAACAGTCTGATGGCCTTGAGATAGAAGCTGTTTTTCAGTCTCTCTGTCCCTGCTTTGATGCACCTGTACTGACCTTGCCTTCTGGATGATAGCGGGGTGAACAGGCAGTGGCTTGGGTGGTTGTTGTCCTTGATGATCTTTATGGCCTTCCTGTGACATCAGGTGGTGTAGGTGTCTTGGAGGGCAGGTAGTTTGCCCCCGGTGATGCGTTGTGCAGACCTCACTACCCTCTGGAGAGCCTTACGGTTGTGGGTGGAGCAGTTGCCGTACCAGGCGGTGATACAGCCCGACAGGATGCTCTCGATTGTGCATCTGTAGAAGTTTGTGAGTGCTTTTGGTGACAAGCCGAATTTCTTCAGCCTCCTGAGGTTGAAGAGGCGCTGCTGCGCCTTCTTCACAACGCTGTCTGTGTGGGTGGACCAATTCAGTTTGTCCGTGATGTGTACACCGAGGAACTTAAAACTTTCCACCTTCTCCACTACTGTGGAGTGTGTGTGTGTGTGTGTGTGTGTGTGTGTGTGTGTGTGTGTGTGTGTGTGTGTGTGTGTGTGTGTGTGTGTGTGTGTGTGTGTGTGTGTGTGTGTGTGTGTGTGTGTGTGTGTGTGTGTGTGTGTGTGTGTGTGTGGGTGTGTGTGTTTGCAGACCAAGGTGTACTGTACTTTAACAGATCCATAGAGAGTGTGGTTGGGTTGAGAAGTTGCTGGAAGAAATGTACCTCCATGAATCATTATTCTGTTATAACATGGTTCTACACACCTTCCTCATGCCTTCATCAGTATCAGCTCATTACCAACTATGTGAC